>NW_010223965.1:59429-94498 GCF_000690775.1 Eurypyga helias
TTCAATAAATTCCTGAATTCCAGGAGAAGGAATTGCTTTCTGGTAATTTCATCTGACATCATCTGATATTTTAAATGTAACTAGTGTGTGACAAGGAAAAAAAATTGTCGTTACCCAGTATTTAATTTGGGTACTGTGTTTTTTAAAGAAATCCCAGTATTTTCAGTAAGTATATAACTTCATATTTTGAAAATAATTGTTATTTTACATACATACTCTACAGCTGTTTCTTGAAAAAGTTTTTAATGAAAAATGACTAGTTTGCTCTTTGCTTCTTATATCTTGTATCAATTTGGAGTAGTAAAGACTCTGTGTGGAAAATGTGGCAAAATAAAATTCCCCCAGTGAAATCCCAAGTTCATTGAAATTAATGAAAATCTCAAATGAAAACACTGCAGTCAGAGCTTCAGCTTTTGATTATTTGGTTTTACATTTTTAAAATTCCTTTTCAAAGATATTCTGAAAAACCTGAGCATTTCAGCTGCCAAAACATTATCAAAATCTTCTGAAAGGAAGCAGAATCTTACAAAAAAGGAAAATTTCTGTATTTTACCAATAAAAGGGTGATGTATTTTCTTGCTAATTAACAGAGATTGGTGGTGCAATGGATATGATGTGTGAGCCTGGTACCTCTGCAAGATCCATTGGAAGAGCAGGGCAAGCGCTAATGTTTTCCCATGTAGTCCTGCTGGCACACCGCAGAGCTGACCTGCAGCATTCCAGCTAGCTCAGCTCTGCTCTTCGGAGCAAAAACATTCAGTGGAGCAGACGTGTGCCAAATTACGCGGTGGTTTTGTAGCGTACGGACAAATGTGTTTTGCCTTGAGACCACCAAACTCATTTTCACTTGTGACTTGAACTAAATTTGAACCCAGGCCTCCCGAAGGAAAGAAGAAATACATTAACCCCCTCAGCCCCTGCTATATTTAATGTCAGTGGCAGTATGTCGCCATAAACATACAATATCATACGTCTGCCACAAGCAATAATGTGCTCCAGACAATATTTTTATGTGAACACCTATGTAAAATTTTAATAAATGCTAAAGTAAGGAAAAGTCAGTTTATAATTTGTTTTGCTTCTCAAATGGTTTCATTTCTCATTTTGAACCTGTAGGTCGGTGCAGTTTCTTTTCAAGTAATATTTTCAGAAATAATTACACCTTGAAATGTCAAATTCTTGCTCTTGATATGCACTAAGCTGCTTCTTAAGTCTTAACAGCTTCTGCATTGTATTTAGTAAATAAATATCTGATTCAGCGGACCAAATTCCATCTTCCACCATACTCTGTGTTTTCATTTATCCTACAGCAAAAGGAACATAAAAAAGTAACTAGCCTGAAATAGTAATTATTGGAAACAAGAACATGTGGTACAGAAAAGGGGTGTGGAATTCTTTCATCTATGTAGTACATGTTAAATCATGCGCATAAAGGCAGAAATCATAGAAAGCAACAGCGCATTTCATAGCAAATGATTGATATTATGTTTAAAAGCATTTCAGAGATATAAGTCTCAGTCAACATGTGACAGAGAAATTTTTAAAGGTACTATAGCCTATTTTTTTAAGTCGGTCCTTCCTAACGTTATGCAATCGTGTCATGAAGTACAACTTCCATTTAATGTGTGCTGGATATCCAGCTGTGGCTTTCAAATACTGGTAAGAAAATTTTTACAGAATAAATTACCAAGTGCTTTCTGCATCATTGATTTTCAGTCTTCCATGACTGTTAAATGCAATCCTGGGTAAGTAAAGTTGAGTGAAGGAGAGGTTTCTTAAGGTCCTAATTTTACACTTTCACCCTCATGATCCCAGAAATTTGTCTGTGAATGATAGTCAAAAAGGTGGCACCTGTATTTTAATTTTCATCATGTGAATTTTCTCAGCAGCTCTTATCAGTCACCTTTTCCTGCCCGAGATAATGCAACTACAGCAGCATTCCAGGGGCAGAATTTCTGAAATGCTTGCTATTGCAAGAATTTGTTTCACATGAGGTTATGTGATTCAGTATTTATTACAGGCCGATATTACCTTTTTATCCACTAGGACATGCCCATTGCATGAAATAGTGAGTGAGAAAGTAATTACTGCTGTCTTCACACGGAGAGCTTAATGGCTCAAAGCTGAAATGAGATCTACATCTTCCTTGATGTGACAAAAAAGAAAATTATCCAGGAATCATAGAATCATAGAATGGTTGGGGTTGGAAGGGACCTTAAAGATCATCTAGTTCCACCCCCACTGCCATGGGCGGGGACCCCTTCCACTAGACCAGGTTGCTCCAAGCCGCATCCAGCCTGGCCTTGAACACTTCCAGGGATGGGGCATCCACAGCTTCTCTGGGCAACCTGTTCCAGTGCCTCACTACCCTCTCTGTGAAAAATTTCTTCCGGATATCTAATCTAAACCTCCCTGATTTCAATTTATACCCATTGAATTATTATTTATACCCAGGAAGAAGTTCTTGTTCTACATTTCCAATTTGACAGTAGTTCCTTGTTTTCCTTTTTAAGTTATAGCTACATAACTGTGCATCTGATACCAGTGCAGGTCGTTCTGCCCCCAGATTTCATGCCTAGCTGGGATTAAGCATACAAGTGAAGATAGTAAGTGTCTGATAGTGGGAGGGGCAAGCCACTATCTAATCAAACCTGGTGGAAAACAACAGCTCCCAACGGAAGAGATTATCACTTCTTTTCACCCTTCATTTGTTATGCCCTCAAGTTCTTTTACCCATCAGTCAAGCTTGTGTTTGCTCTCTGCCCTTGCCATTAACCCTTCCGCCGGCTGTGTATTTCTGACACCACCGTGGTCCTCTGTGCAGGCACTGTCCGTTTGGAAGATGCTCTTGGTTGTTCGGTCCACTTCTGTTCTGCCAGGCAGGGTCTGTCTACTGCTGAGCAAGCTTGATATCCATCTCTGCCACCTTCAGGAGTGATGGGAAATTCCCCTTGATATTGATTCTAAAGAAGTATTGTGGTATTGCTGAAAAATTTGTTATGGTGGCGCATTTTGAATTCTTGGCATAAGGCATTGCGGTATCCAACTGCAAAGTGGTTGTGGGGAAAATTGTCTGAGTATAACTACACAAAAAACCTAAATATACGTATGGAAAATATTTTTTCCTCTCAATGTTGTGGATTTTAAAGATTTGGTATGAGCTCAAAAAAAAAAGACTTGTTGGGGTCTGCAATATGCAATCACTGCTAACTGCCAGTGAGCATACACAGCCCCGAAATTTCAACTGAAAAATCATTTTTCTACACAGGTTCCTGAAGATGAAGAATAAGAGGAATTCCAGAGGGAAACTTGGTGAGTACTGGCAATGAAAAATGTTGTCAGGAAGATGTATTCAGATTTTCAAGAGCTTTTTTTTAGATCTAACTGGATTTTGAATGGCAGCAAGTAATAATACAGGAAAGACTGGTTTGTTTACTTTCTTACGCGTAGTAATTAATGAGAAAACTCTGAGATGTTCAGATAGGCTTTGTGAAATCAAGTAACTTGCCACCAAATAACAATTTTTTAATAGGCATAGAAATTAATTTCTCTTTAGGTTTTTTAGTAGACAGACAAAAGCAGACCCTTCATCTTCAGGCCATATCCACATGAAACCTATCTAGCATTCTTCCTAACCAGCTCAGCAGTCAGCAGTGCTGTTAAAAAGGCAACTTTGTGTTAGCCAGTGTCCTCCTACACCTGCTAGTCACTGATAATCAAGCACACATATATACTGCCAATCAAGCTGGTTTGCAGCTAGTCACTGTCAAACAAACTGTGTATGTAACACATACTTTGAATGATAATAAGCAAAATAATTAAAACAGAGATGTAGACTCTAAAGTAACATTGTTTATTAGTGGCTGTTGTGGTGTTTCTTAATGCTACTTTATCATATGACAGGACAAGGGGTAACGGGTTTAAATAGAGAGAGGGTAGATTTAGATTGGACATCAGGAAGAAATTCTTCCCGGAGAGGGTGGGGAGGCACTGGGACAGGTTGCCCAGAGAAGCTGTGGATGCCCCATCCCTGGAAGTGTTCAAGGCCAGGCTGGATGAGGCTTTGAGCAACCTGGTCTAGTGGAAGGTGTCCCTGCCCATGGCAGGGGGGTTGGAACTAGATGGTCTTTAAGGTCCCTTCCAACCCAAACTGTTCTATTATTCTGTGACTCTATGATTCTATGTTACTTCCCTCTGGAAGTCTCAAGGAGACTTGTATGCATATATGGATTTATGTCTGTAAATTGGTCCCAAATAAAAAAAACGCTCATACAGTTGTTATTTTGTAACATACATTTTTTGACAAATGTAATAAACCTAGCTAAATATTTTCCACGTGTTAATAATTAGCTAACCTGATAATTGTCAGATAATTAGGAAATCTGATGTAAAATATTATAAAAAATGTTATGAAATAGCACAATAAATGATATAATAAATTACATTACATAATGATATTTTCAATATATTTAATTATGAGTTAAAACTGATAGAATCAAGGAATCTGAAAATTTGAACAGCATGTTTTATACTTGCCATAGGAAATGTAACTGCGGGTTTAGCAACCAGGCTAATAAAAACAATTAAAGGAATTGGACACTTAAGCTCATCCCCAGGATTTTCCCTGGATTTTTTCCCTCTTCATTCTGTTGTAGAACGCTGCTTGCTCTCCTGCAAAACTAAAGGAAAACCAGAGCTTCTGAGCTGGCTCCTTGTCAAGGTAAAAGCATGCGATGGTGTCAATGCAAGGGAAGAAATGCCAACACTCTGTTGAAAGATGGCTGGAAAGTTAATGTCTTGCTGACAGAGTGACTTTAGCAGAAGCAATGCAGCAGAAGCAGGTCAGCTTTGGTTTGCTTTGTTTGTCTGATGGAGGTTATGTTAATTGCTTTTGGACAGAGGGTAACACCCACCACAGGCTGAAGGTGTCTGTCACAGGTCTGCTGACAAATAGGAATCCATAAGCAAACACAGGTGTAAATCCCAGAGAGATTTCTTTGTCTTATTTCTTTCATAAGGGTCATTATTCTCAGAAAAGCCAAATCATGTACATTCCTTAGCATTATTTGCTAATGAAGACCTATTTGGCTATTACAAAGCATATTATATATAGTTTGAAGTAGGGACTGGTGATCTTTTCCTAGGAATAGTTCAGTAGGGCGAGGCTCTCTGCAAATTTCAGTACACTTAAATTTTATTCCTTGATTAGTGGTCCTATATTTCCTTTAAATTTTATCAGAAATAAGCATTGTACTGTGTTCTTCCTAGGAGTATGAAAAAACATGGAACAGATTGAAGCAATTTATAACCCACACTAAACTGAGAATACATGCGTACCTGTGAATAAAAAAGAAAAGGTCCTGAAAGAAAAGCATGGGGCATAAACAAGTATGTCCGTAAAAGAGTGTTTGTATTCCATTTTTAAAATACTAAATGGAATAGTGTGTTTAATATAGTTAAATTAATGATGGATATATGAATGCATTGTTTGCAATAATTTCTTATAAAATGATGTAGTCACATTTATGAATAATAAATGGTAAATATAAATAAAGGATTTATAGCTGTAAATAATTACAAAGCCACAAGTTTTAATTTAATGTGTCCATTGAATGAAAATTTTTCTGTACATTGATAGTAGTTGTCAGAGCTCTTATGTGAAAAGAATTTGTTGTCCACTGCAGACCATGTCTAGCTTTTTTGTGCAAAATTGGCACCTTTGCAACTGAATCTTCTCAGTGTTTCAGTATGGTTCTAAGAAGAGTAATGCAGAGGAAGGCAACTGGGGTCTTATGCCTTTACAGATTTTTTCAATTAACATATGGCTGTGTGGATACAGATGGCATACAAATATCATATGTTTTCATTTCACAGCCAAAACACGTAGTAAACAAATCTGGCATTGCCAAATTGAACTGGGAATCACAAACCTAGACTTTGAGTGGACAAGTAAAAAATATTGTGTGTTTTCTCCTTTGAAATAACTACACAGAATGCCTATTTCTGTTGCAGAGAGGTGCGGATCAATATTAGTGTTTCGATTTTAACGAATACAGAATTATAAGAAACACAATGTAATGTTGTGCAACAGCCTCACCAATGCACTGCATCAACATATAATTGGCTTATTTTTGTCAATACAGGCTTGCACATTTTCTGCCATGAGCTTTACTGTACCAGTCTGGAAGACTTCTGGGTGACCAAAACTGTCTGGATTTGTCTGCTGGGCAAGTTTCTGTTAAATCTGCAAAGAACGGCTAAGCAAATTACTGCCAACGGCTTTCTCCGTAGGACAACAACTTGGAAAGGAGCTTTCAGTGTCTTGCTAAAACATTTTCTTCATCCACTGGCTTGATGGTAAGAGACAGGAGAATGTCTGTAACTAATAATTCCCTCATTTGGAAATTCATCAGATTCCACAGTCATAAATCTGGGTCCATTGTGAAGGAGTAATTCATTTGGATTTCCTTGATGGCTAAAAATGAGTCCTTGATTACTGTTCTGGAAGTAACCTGGGAAGTAAAGACTGCTCCAGCCATTATTGGAGTCATCAGCTGCAGTAATAGAATAATCGTAGCCTGCTGGTAGCATTTCAGAGAGCTTTGCTCAAGTTGTGTCCATCCCCATATGTTTTCCCTGCCAGCTGAATGCCAATGAATACTGCTAAGCTACAAAACAGAAACACCAACTCTGTCATTGCAGATAGCAACGATTTTGAATGTCTAACAATTTCTTAAATAGTAAGAGACCTGAATGTCTGAAATGAATGTGCATTATTAAATATCCTCCCACGCATTCAAGATGTCCAATTAATTTCCAAGCAATAATGTCTAGGTTTCATTGGTCTCTTGCCGGTGTCTTTACTGAAGTCAGTTGTCCATGCAGTGACAGACTCACCAGGCTGCTTCATAGCCTGTAGAGTTTCTCCTCCAGGTTCTCTGGAAAATCATGGAATATTCTGGGAGAACAGAGGAGTCCATTTGGACATGTGAAATCAAGCCTGCCCTATCCACCAACTTGGTTTGGCAAGCCAATTTGAAGCAAGCTCAGCAAACTCAGCAGAGCAGCAATGAAGATAAAATTATTTCATGTTGGACTGTTATAAAAGCATGTCATAAGAATGATTTTCTGGATCTACTGGCTGCTGATAGATTTGACCTTGGGACTTAAAGCTGAACAGCTCTCTATCATATCACCTATTGTTTGAGTAATTGAAAATTGTGGTGTTTTAATTTGTTTGTTTTTTGTTTTAATTGGGGGAATTATAACTCTAGTAGCATTTGAAGAAAGGAATCATCAGGAATAATTTCTCAGTTGATTATTCCATTGGTAGCCATTCTATTTATCCATAAGACTGTGGAATATCAATGGAAATACCATAGCAAATATGGCTATTATATGTCACAGTTTGGAAGAAACATGCACAGTTTACTTCCAATAAAAATACTTTTTAAAAATAAAATACAGAAATGAAATTCTTTTTTGAAATTATGAACTTTAGCTGGAACAGCAATTCTTTGACTTAACAATTCAACAATATATTGAATTAAAAAACCCCACCAAAACTCTTCAGAAATCTCCAAGGGAGAGCTAATTACTGCTGAAAATATGTTATATAAAGTGTGGTGGGGTGTGTGGAGAGGTGCACTGTTCATTGTTGGTTTTCTTGACCAAGAATGAACAGTATATTGCAGCCAAGCTCCATGGAGCCCTGCAGCCTGCGAGGGCTGCAAGCAGCCCCAAGAGAGATCCTATGAATCTGTGTTAGATTCTGGGACCTAATTCTGGGCCTAAACCCATGAAACATCTTTTCCACACTCAGAGGTAAAAGACCAGATATACAGATATGGAAGGTTTTTGAGACAGAGATGTGAGAAAGAAATTGACTCTCCATTTGTGTTCACCTTTTTTTTATATTTAAACAAACTTCCAGAATGGTAGTCCAGTACTACAGATATTCTAACATTCTCCTCCACAGTTAGTTGCAGTTCTTCCAAAAACACAAAATGTCTTCTGGGATAAATGACTGAAGTACTATTTTAGCCAATAAAGTTCACACTTGCTGACAATCTGGTCCACAAAAAAAGCCCATGAATTAATTATGCAGTTCCACTAGGGATTAGGAGACAGACCCTTCATAGTAGCATGCCATCATCTGTCTTGGTTGCATTTGCTGCTCCTTTTACAGGACAAGTCTTGATTAAAATTATTGAATTCTGTTAATGTGGTCTTGACTGTGCACCATGAGACTATTGCAGAAAACACTACCAAAACAGAAAACAAAAAGAAAACTTCCTTGTGGAGGTTCTTGTTGTTCAACAAGCAAACGGTAAATTGATATTGATATAAATGTCAGTGGTTTATGCTGATCAGGCATTAAAGCCTGACCTTGACTGTGAGTTAGTTGAAAAAAATGCATGTCAGTGGTGAAAATACGTATTAAGTTTTAGAAACCTTTGAATGATGTGTCTTTCCTGTGTCCCCAGACAAGTACAATTTCTTTGCTTCAGTAGCTTTAAGAGGGATTTAACGCCAAGAAGTGTACGCAGAAGGGCCATGGCATGAAGGTGGTTTCATGTGAAGCAGTGCCTGGTTTTCCTGCAGAAGCCCCAAAACACTTCCCTGTTGCAGATAGGAAAAATGCAGGTTGGTGTGGCAAGCAACCTCAACATCAGAAGGATATAGACCACTTGGAGCGAGTCCAGAGGAGGCCACGAAGATGCTCAGAGGGCTGGAGCCCCTCTGCTGTGGGGACAGGCTGGGAGAGTTGGGCTTGTTCAGCCTGGAGAAGAGAAGGCTCCGGGGAGCCCTTATAGCACCTTCCAGTGCCTGAAGGGGCTACAAGGAAGCTAGGGGGGACTTTTTACAAGGGCCTGTAGTGACAGGACATGGGGTAATGGGTTTAAATTGAAAGTGGGGAGGTTTAGATTAGATATCAGGAAGAAATTCTTCCCGGAGAGGGTGGTGAGGCACTGGGACAGGTTGCCCAGAAAAGCTGTGGATGCCCCATCCCTGGGAGGGTCCAAGGCCAGGCTGGATGAGGCTTGCAGCAACCTGGTCTAGTGGAAGGTGTCCCGGCCCATGGCAGGGGGGTTGGAACTGGATGATCTTTAAGGTCCCTTCCAACCCAGACCATTCCATGATTCTATAAGCAGGTAACAACTGAATTCCTGTTTAAACCATGGCATGGTGGTTCCTGAGTGGGTTTTTGTGTTGACAAGGGCCATGGAAACATGAGGTTGCTCTGGGGCATGCTCTTCTTCCCTCCCTCTCTCCCACTTGTCCCATAGAAAGAAGTTGAGTGTCTTAAATGGATAACATTGCTTGTCCTGGATGTGTAAATAATGTGAGTATGGGATGTGTTGTCCCTATTTCCAATAGATCAGTCATAAACCAATGCCTCGTTCCTCGTTTATTAACTTGGAATGATGTTGTCAGGATTAGAAAGGATCTTGTGGACTACTTTAAATTAAGTTGTTTGGTTAAGCTGGCTTTGCTAAAACTATATATAATTCATGCATGTAATATATCTAAAGTTACCACAACATCTGTATTTGGTGTTAATATTATCTATGCCTATATTAACATCAAGACTGCTTTAGTTAAACCAGTAAATATACTTACAGTTAATTAAAAAAAAAATGTTATGAGTTACAGTTTTTTAGTTGCTTTTTCTAGAAATAAATAAAAGTCCTTCATCACCCATGCAGCACTGAAAACAAATCAAGGAGTGCTTGATTGGCTTTTAGTCACCACCATATGCTTTTTTCTTTAGCAAAGGGCAGGAGGAAATTATTGCATTACACATGTGGAATTTAAAATGTTGCTGATGTACTTAAGGATGCTCTTTCCTGAGAAGAATCATTATGTATGACCATGCTCTTTAAAAATGTGATTACAACAGTTGAGCAGATGGTAGACACTTGGGGTCAGCTCTAAGGAGATCTGTATTTACAGTGTATTAATAATGGTTTAAACTTTCTCATAAATAGATGTTGATTAATTTTAAATCCATTTGTAGAAACTTAGCATTGCCAGACTATTTCCTGAGACCACAATACAAAGTATGATAAACACCACCCGTTAATCCAGACTAATGTACTCCACACGTTAAAAAAATTCACTAAAAGGATTAATGTAATTTTTCAAATATGAAAAAAACCAGATTGTATATTTCATACGTACTTTGTGTGTTGAATTTTTGACAGTCAACTCTTTTAGTTGATAGAATTATGTGTTTTTATCCTTTGCTGTAACATACTTTCAAATAATTTATATTTAATTTTATATTCTGTTTGGGATTTCTTTTTCACTTTGTCACACAGCTATTTCATACCATTGAGTGGAAAATAGATTAATCCAATCAGGTGAAACAGCAGGAGGAAAATTTAGCAAAAGCCTATTTTAAAGGCAGGCTCACATAATTTTGCTGGAATTAAATAGCATTAAACAGCGATTCTTAACCTTTGGCATGTTTTGACCCTGTATTCTGGTTTTGGGCCATATAACAGTATAGGGTCTGTCTACCATGCTGACACCTGTTTGGAAACCCCAATGAGTTGGGGTGAAATCTGGAACAGTTCACATCAAAAGTACTTTGTTATGCTTTCGAGGCAGTGACAAGGCACAGTGTTTATAGGTTATCTAAAATACCTATGTACATGTATACATGAACACCCATGTAGTTTGGATATAACATATAAATACACACAGGGACATGTATATATGTTTTTATAGAATCATAGAATCATATATGTTTTGAGTAGTGTGTATGCAGCATGCAAGCAAGCAAATGCAGGAGCATGTGCTCAGTGACTTTAAATATCTTTCTGAAATTTAAGAGCAATTAGATTATAAATTCAACTAACAGATGATACCACTTCACAATCAGCAAAAATATGAAAAGGAAATTTAGGTTTACAACAAGGTAATTTTATTTTCTTCATAAAAACTGAGAGAGATGCTCTTCATCAGGGCAAATGTTAAGCACTGGAGAATTTATAGGCCAAAAGGAAAAAAATAAGTTGATCTTCACCTCCCATGAATCAGTTATCACAGTCTTGAAATTCTATGAAGTGACATCTTTTAATATTGGAGCTAGATGGTGAAGAATTGATGATGAGCTTTCAGCTTCACTTGTATCTACAAACTTTTGTGCTTATTTTTTTGCATAAAGATGTGTAATTGCAGTAACTTGTAGAGTTCCCTTCCTTTTCATTGTTTATCTGCTTCACTAAGCTAAAGCCTAGAAATTGTCTTTAGAGCTGTACATGTAGGAACTACAAGTTTTGGCATGAGCTGTTTTGACAAGGGCCACAGCACTGAGGCATTCTTACCAAGATCTTTTAAGCAGGAATAAAACTATGCTTTTTCATGTTTGGTTGAAATCTTGTTAATTGTGGTCTGGATTTAATGTTCCACGTGTGAAGTTTGACAGTATGTGTGTCTTCCTACTCAAATGGATAAGACCTAAGAATGAGGAAAAGCTCGGAATGTGTGTAAATATCATGAAATAGTCCAAGGAAAGCAATCACAGGTGCCTAATAAAGTCTAAGTCAGACAGAAAGACCGAACCTTTGTCATCATGAACCTATTGCTTCTACACTGTAAAACATATTAATCCTCATCAGTAAAGCATCTAAGGCACATTTTTAAATCTCACTGAACTTAAGAACACACTTATTTCAAATAGGGTGGACTTCAGGCCGTGCTTATGTCCTTTTGCTTCACTAGTCAAAGAAAGGGTTATGATAATCTTGGGAGGGGACTACATCTTTCAGCCCACATCCAGCCTGCTTTTCAGCTCAGCATGCTTTAACTTTCTACTCTGATATTTGTCTTGAGTTTCTACATGTTTATGCATAATTTTTTTGCTTAACCTAACTCATCTGAATTTAGGTCCTTTGATGAAATTGCCACTCTGACGCCAATAATTCCTACTTTTCAAATTCTTTATAAATGGAACAAAATTCTGGCCATCTTTTCACCCTGGACTTCAAAAAATAAATGGTCTGTATACCTTGTAATGTAGTTATACTTTCTTAAGCATGATTGTATAAGCTCTACAAAAGGTGAACAATGCCTCAGTATTCTCCCTTACATTTTAGCAGGATTTCTTTTTGCAAATGTCTTTCAGTGTCACTAATGACACCTCAGTGTCTTACTCATCGTTGTTAGTATAATAGCCCATTCTCTGTCCCTACGCTGTTGCCAAAAATTTCCCTCTGGTTTCTGGCCATTGTTCTTTGTCTGCTTTATCTTCTTTGTCTATAATGGAGAACCTTCCAGCTGACCATCTTCTGAGTCCATGATGCTCTAGCAAAATAAGTGATCTGTTTGGGACAGGCAAGCAAGTCAATACCTTCGAGTACATTTAAGGTCTTTGAAACTGTTTTTAAATTGGGAAAATTGAATTCCTCCCATAGCACTATAATGAGATTTGTTCTTTTTAGTTAGTCTTTTAAAAGTTTCTCCACCTTGGGAGGTAGAACTGTGAATTGCCTTGCACATCCAATAAATGGCTTATGCAATCCTGGCTTTGTAGATCATATATATGAGTTCTTTGGGATATATGCAAGAGGAGAACTGCTTTGCTTTCACTCCCAGTCATGCCATGTGTAAATATGGAGAGTTCCTATTTACCCAAAGATGCTATTTCCCAATACTCCCAAATTAATTTTTTCCCCAAGCCTGTTCTTGCTCAGCAGTACAAATTTTCTTTTTTTAAAAAAGCTGTACTTAACTTACACATAGGAATCACAGGTCTAATCATTTTAAGTTAAAGTTGAGTAGGTAAGTTGGAAGTAAATTTTTCAGCCCTTAACAAATCTTAATAAACTTTACACTTTATAAGAATATTCATATTCTCTTAAATATTTTCTGAAATATTTAGAATGGTATTGGCAATTCTTAAAATGCTTTATTTTGAACACCTGAATGCTTTGCCTTAAGTGATTCCATTCCTTTTTTTTAACCTATTACTAATCACAATGGCAGCCTTTCTGTTTGATTCATCAAACTACATGCTAAAACACATTCCAATACTTTAATTTCCCCAGAATGTTTTGCTGTTCTGTGCAGTATCTTCATTACTGCTTGATATTCTTGGAGTTCGTTACTACATAAACCAGCTATGATAAAACTGTGATCGTATTTTTGGAAGCAAAGAAAAAGAGCATCAACTACATTAGTGAAATACTTTATAATGACTTCTGTTATACTTCTTTTGAATCCATTAAAGCTACTAGTGCATAGTAAGTGTCATAATCATATAATAATAGGCAGTCCCTGGTAACCCAGAGTGTGCTTGATGTTGAAGATACCAATTTGCAGGTGTCCTTGAACCCTGATTACTTATTATTACTTACGATGATACTAAGAAGTTCTTGACTGAAGTGTCCATCTGTTGTTCATGACTATAACGTAGATATTTTAACAGTGGTTAGGAGTAGTTATTCTTGCTCTCTTAACCTAAGATGGTAGCAAGAGCGTGAGAAGTTTCAGCAGTTCGCATCTGCTGCAGTAAAAAGGAAATGTTTGACTTTCTGCCCAGCATTGCTAAATACAGAAACTTGGAAAATAGGAATGTAAAAATACCCTTTCCCTTGAAAATGCTCTGTGATGCTATTTCCCAGGATATGCGGGTTGCTTTTTGTTTTTAATAACATGGAGATGGGATTTTTTTTTGGTGATAAAATATATGTGTATTAGAATTAATTGTTTAATTTAGTCAAATGTGAATTGTAACTAGGAAGTGCAAAGACTTGGGTAACTTCCCAGAGGCCTAGCAATCAGAGTGGCATAGTGGTACTTTGATCTTAACTTGTGTTCCCTGCTGTCTTAACTCACAAAAATTTGGTGAACATGTCTTTCTAGAACTTCTAAAAGCTGAATATTATACATATCCTAAGTAATACCTTATGATGTTTAACATAATAAGCAAAAACTATATTTCCATGGGTTTAGGCCTCAGTTCAGCAAAACATGTAAGTTCCTATTTAACCTGATTTGCACAATAAAATCCTATAGCAAATAAAGCGTAAGGCTAACCCATTTTGAGGGAATGCACAGTGACTTGATTGCATGTCTGACTCTCCTCTGCATTTTGGCTAAAGTTATTAAACTTTACTAAAACATTTCAGTAAAGTTATTGAAATAGCTTAATTAATTTTAAACATTTGTGAGTCAGATTGTAATCACATGTCATAATGCTGGCAAAGCATGGTGGTCTGGTGTTAGCCACACCACCTGTCACCAAGAATGACCAGGATATTCCCCATAAGCAAGGTGGAAATGCTGCAGGCAAAGGGAGCTTGAACAGTCCAGAAGTGCCCAGTTCCAGTCCGTGCGCTGGTTTTTAGTGTGTTTTGGTTTTTAATCCTGTTCAAACCCTATAGGTATCTATAATTTTTTAAAGTGCTCAGTCTTCTCATAGGTACTTACCATGAGACAGAGGTGCAAGGATGTTTGGGGATGAAGTTAGGACTGTGGCACAATGCTGGCTCTGGTTATACAGGAGTGTTTTTTTCTGTATTTCTTTGAGCCCCAAAACTAAGTCAGGAAACTTACAGCACTTAAGCATTTCTCATTTCTGAAGCCCTGCACTCATATTGGTTACAAAATACTTTGTTTGGGTTCCTGTTCATTGTGGGTGTGTTAGAAACCCTCTGATTTGGTACAAAGGATCATCTTTGTTAGGAGGGTCTGTAGACAGCTATAGTAATGCTGCAGGTCTCAAAACCCTCTGATTTGGTACAAAGGGTCATCTTTGTTGGGAGGGTCTGTAGACAGCAATAGTAATCCTGCAGCGCATGAGTAGCATCTCTCCGTGTCTGATCCCTGGCTGTTTGGTGCTACCTCTGGGTTTTTAGAGCAAATAACCTTTGGCAGAATAAAGTTGGTGGCTACGTGGTAGTATACACACATGCTATAAATAGCACAGTTCTTTTAGTTGGTCATTAGTAATTTCCTGCATGGTGGATATAGCATTCGGATGAAACTAAGGCACGTAATTCTGACTCCGGTCATTCACTTCATTAGGATAGGAAAAATCTTGAGTATGTTGCAGCAGAAAGTCAGCCTAATGCAAGTAGCAGCTGAAAGGATTCTTTAAACTCCATGGAGATTTGGCTTTTAGGACGATTTTGGGGAGATCAGGGCACTACAGAGCCTGAAAGCAAAAGCAAAGTATATGAGTGCCTTCACTGTTGGCCCAGATGGCATGTCTTAATTAAATAAAATATCTATACTGCTTACGTGTTGATGTCTGACACTAGCCGTGGGCCAGGCTTGCAAATAACTGTGGTTTGCTAACGTGTGGCTTTTCAAACAAAATCTGTATTAGTGCTCATGAACGGTGAGTAGTAATGTGGCCTGGGCTTGAGGCACAAGCTGGGTACTGAGCGATGAACAGAGCAAGG
The DNA here is from genome assembly GCF_000690775.1 of Eurypyga helias. Classification (NCBI taxonomy): domain Eukaryota; kingdom Metazoa; phylum Chordata; class Aves; order Eurypygiformes; family Eurypygidae; genus Eurypyga; species Eurypyga helias. Next base: position 74,849 of record NW_010223965.1, read on the forward strand.
CTTGAGGGAAGAATTCAACAGCCTTTCAGAGACGGTACATTTGGGATGGAATGTATTCACCCTGAAATCCTAGAAATCATCCTGATGAAGAAAAATTAAGCATATTTGGTAATAATTTTTAACTTCTTTCAGGTGCACTAAGACCTTGGTTGCCAGTTATTCTATTTCAGTGGGAAGCACAGGACACACAGGAGAAGGGCAGAAAGAAGCTAACCGTGTATTTCAGCAGTCTCAGCACCAAGGTGGGTGGGTGGGTAGGGTGTAAAGGTGTCACCAAGGTGTCTTCCACCTCTGGGCTCCACGTTTGCCTCAGACTCCTGATTTTCACTGTGCTACCACAGTTCCCAGCAGGACACTGCTGGCACTCAGAGAAAGCATTCCACTCTCCTTCCTTTCTCCTGCTGGTGAGCAGTTTCTCACTGGGGGCTGCTGAAGAAATTCACTCTATGGCAATAAGATGTCTTCTTCCCCACAGTGACATTCCTCGGTGGCGAATGCTGCTGTCTCTGCAGCCCCTGTCCACCACCAGAATTTTGGTAAAGGATACCCAGGGAAGCAGAGACTTGGGACTGCCAGAGGGATAGTGTTTTTTTCTCCATTCCCCAAGTAGTAAATATCGAGGTTCCACTTTTAGCTATAATGTGTGAAGTTACTGTGAAAAGATGCTGTCTGAGGAGCAAAAACAGACAGCGTATTCATGTCTAGACTAAAGCATGTGCAAGTTTCCAGGTTGGAAAAAAGGTCTAAAGAAAAGTGTTGAAAAAAGACTAAGTACAAGTTACCATTGCCACCTGCATCTGAATGACGTAACTAGGGCCAGGGGAGGTAGGAAGAAGTCCATGGCAGGGGCAAGTAGAAGAATGGGTAGGTGAAGTCAGTTGCCACAGGCAGCAACTGGGATCCAGCTGTGATTGCTGGAGAGGTTTGTTTTCCTATGGAACTATCATATCTATGCTTTTTTAAAACAAATATTTTAAAGTAATAAATGGGGTTGTAAGCTTGAGTTAGTAGAAAGGCATCGGCTGTTTCTGGACTAGCTTTTAGCTTTACAAATGAATCTTGTACCAAGCACACCTCTTTGCAATCAAAAGTTGTGGAAGCAAGTCCTTTACATTCAGGGTTTTTTTAATCTGCATTTCTGTTTCCTTCATATGAATTCCAAGAAAGTCTTCTCTTTCAATTCAGTCTGCAGAACTGAAACTTGGCCTATCAGTGCTCCTTGCAAACCAAAGCACAAGCATACTTGGGCTTTACATTGTGGTTCAGAACAGATCTTCTTGCTAGTGGAGCTGACCTGAATGCTTCTAGTGTTTCCTAGGTGGTTTTCCATATCTCTTGGGGAATGTGTGTAGGCAGATAGCAGACCTATCCAAACTGAGTCAAAAGTCTGGAAACACATTTTCAATGAGAGTAATTTGGTATAGAGTGCTGGTTCATGTTGTTTCAAAGGTATCCTTAAGGGATGTAACTCAATTTTAATTTCTGCTTCAAAGTTGTACATATCTTCCATTAAACAGAGATGATTGCCGTTATGCCATCTGGAAATTGAGACATTATTCTTTGGCACTTCAACATTTACATCACTTGCAAGAATATTGAAGTTTAAAACATTTAATCCTTTAGTACACTACTTTTTAATTACTAATCTGCTTTTATTCATACAAATAAATTAATACCTGGTCATGTTTTGTAGTTGATAAAAAAATAAAACAGCAAATCTTCAGCTGGGAGAAAAATCAGAACTTGTGGTGGGTTTTCCTGCTCTCTTTCATGAGGGTGACTTGGATTGAAGTCTCTTATTCAGTAAAGCCTGGAAACATGTACCTAGCTTAATGTTTGCCTAAGTTCCATTTACTCAAATATAATTTAATCCTAGATTTAAAGGACTATTAAAAGCTTTTTTTAAACAATATACTTCTAACCTGAGAATCAATTAAGGAAGAAATGGGTTATGCTTCAGTGCTCAAACTATGTGGATTAAAAAGAAATTCTGACATCGAGGAAAATACATAAGTGAAGGCTACCCTGGGGCAGCCTTAATGTAAAAGCTGACAGCTCAATGCATACTTTCTGGCTTGCTAATTTACTTTTTTCAAAAAAAGGTGAACCAATCATGGCAACTCCCTCATCAGGCAGCACACATGGCTAATTTTGTGAATAAAATAAAATATGCCTTGCTCTTCTGCACTTCTTCTCAACTCCGGTTCCTGAAAAATTGAGTAATGAATTATTTTATAGCAGTGCATATCACCTCATTTTTAGTTAATAGCAGTAAATCTGGTTTAGCAATATTGAAGAGGTAGCACCTCTAAATACCCTGTAAAGGGTCTGTGCATACAAAAGTGTATCCATTTTTTCCATCTGGGTTTGTTTGCTTTCCTCTCTACAAACCCTATCCCTGTCATTCTCTTCTGACTGGTACCACTACAACATCCACTATTTCACTCTAGTCCCAATAACACTAAAAGCTAGTGAAAGGAGGAGGACGTCAGTGGGGCTTTATGTGGATTGGTAACCACTTATTCTTCCATTTAGATATGGAATTACTCAGATTATTTTGAAAGTTAAAGAGAAAATAAATAGCCAAAATAATAAAAGTAGATTGTTAGCAGAAAAACCTTGCACTTTACATTTTATATTATTGAATTTGTAATGTAATATTGCATAATTCATCTGAGCCAGAATAGTATCTTGTTTCTGCTATGAGTCTTTGACGATAATTATAACACTATCATATCTCTCGGTGTCTTTTCTTCCTAACAAATAATGAGCAAGCTGCTGTGAGACGGTTTTGGACATATTTTGCAGGGCAAGAATCTGCTAGCATCAAATGCAGAGCATCAGGGTGCCAGGAGGTACTTGGCTACATCTTTAGAAGACAAGAGAATTTCTAAAAGAATTCTCACCGAAGATTTTGCAATCTGGAAATCCAGTCTCTGGAAACATAAACAACTTTTTTTTTTTTCATGGAGGTATCAAGGTAGAATGGTACAGTTCTTTATGTACTGACGGGTGGAGACTGGCTGTCAAAATCGCTGATCTGCCATTTCATGCATAGTAATTTCCAGAATTTTGGCTGCAAAAAGATTGATTTCATCATTCTTCTGAAGCCGGTTGTCCGTGACACAGAGCTACAAAGTTCTACAAGTATTCACCAAGTTAGGGTAGGTGTTACATTGCCTGAAACTGGTAGTGAACAATTCTGCAAAGTTTCTGAAATGATAGGGATTTGGGCTTTTTTGCCTGATCTGCTTTGATATTTAGTCAGAAATATTGAAATAAGGCCCGGCATTAACTAGAATATTATTATAGAATAGTAGTAATGATCAAACAGAAGCTTGCTGCATGAGAAGAATAAGGCAGATGAGAAATAGAAGCATTGAACCCAGAATTAGTTGGGGTTTTTTTTACACTAAAACACTAACTAAGAAAAATATTCACCTTTTGGTTAACAGAAGAGCAAATCCGATTAGGATTTGCTCTGAGGGTGCAGCTGTAGAGTATGTATCAGGATTATAGATCTTCTGTCCCTTTGGACCAGGGTGCATCTGTACCAAGAGGAGTGTCACTGTGGGAGCACAAGGTCTGATGTGGACTGAACAAACCCCGGAGGGTCCCTGGATGACTGGCCTATGTATGCTGCTGCACTGATATTGCTAGGGGCAGAACCACTGAAATTAAGGCTGGTTTGTACTTAGAATCATAGAATGGTTTGGGTTGGAAGGGACCTTAAAGACTATCTAGTTCCAACCCCTCTCCCATGGGCAGGGACACCTTCCACTAGACCAGGTTGCTCCAAGCCTCATCCAGCCTGGCCTTGGACACTTCCAGGGATGGGGCATCCACAGCTTCTCTGGGCAACCTGTTCCAGTGCCTCACCACCCTCTCCGGGAAGAACTTCTTCCAGGTGTCCAATCTAAACCTGTTACCCCTTGTCCTGTCACTACAGGCCCTTGTAAAGAGTCCCCCCCCAGCTTCCTTGTAGCCCCTTCAGGCACTGGAAGGTGCAGTAAGGTCTCCCTGGAGCCTTCTCTTCTCCAGGCTGAACAAGCCCAAGTCTCACAGCCTTCCTTCATAGCAGAGGTGCTCCAGCACACTTGATTAAAGAAAGCTTGGATTATTGCAGTTGCACTATTTATTTCAGTGTGGACATGGAAATCTTTGATTTTAAGACTGGTTTGTTCAGTCAGCTCTGAGATGGCTTATCAATATGCGAGCAGCTTGTGACAGTCTTCCATTTTATTAAACTTCAGAAAAAGCATTATTGGCTTTGATGAATCTTTCTGCTCTCTTCAGAGTAAATAAAGCTATCTCAGTTAGACCCATACCAACAGAAGTTATTAAAGCTCTTCTAAAGCTTTAATAGGCCTGGTGGGGACTCTTCCTGTTTTCTTTTTAGCTTGCCAGCCTAGCCTTGGCAATGACATTTTAATCACATATACCCACCAACGCCACCACCTTATTTAGCCAGACCAAGAGGCTACAGCTCTGGTCATTATATTCATAGCTCTTCACAATAAAACATTTGTACTGAAGCTGTCAGTAAACGTTTCTATTTAACCAGTGATTTAGTGTCCTGGATTATGCTGAAAATACTTTGAACTGATGGTTTTCTTAAAAGACCAAAACACTTCTTCTATTGCATCCAGTATTACTTTGAATATACTGGGAAGACTTATCCAGCACTGAATGTTTCTGCAGACTTCTAATAATATGTTGGGAAAAAATTCAGAGAATGAAAAATTTCTTTGAAGGTCCTCAAAGTTCTCACATTTGAGGGAAGATGAAGTAGATTTTATTATCCTTCCTTAGGATTAGGAGTGGATTTCCCAAAGTAAAAGGAGGGAGAGTCTGTCCCTTAGCGGGTATTTACTTGCTTCGTAGGATACATTTTGCAGGTGATTTGTGGAGTTTTCAGAATGTGCTTTCCATTAATCTTGGGATGAGTGTTGTGCAAATCCCTAGTCAGCACTTGGAATATCTACCAATTATTTTTTAAAAGTACAGAATTTTTAGAGACTAGAACTGTACTCCCTGGTACAGAATCACTTATTTATGCTAATTGTGAAGAAGTGTCAATTCTCAGAAAACAAATCCCAAAATATTTATAGAAAATAGTATTTTATTACCATTTACCACCCACAGCCCCTAAAAAAAAAAAAAAAGGCAAAAAGAAGTACTCCCATCTCGTTTAAAAGGGTATGGGTAAGGGGGGCATATAGCTCTGGGAATCCCTTTTCCTCAAGAAAATGTGCTAGATTTTAAGTCCTGAAAGATCCATACTACTCTACTCACTGCAGCTTACTCATGATTAATTATTAGTACCTAGTGTCCTAGGAAATTACGGTGTTTGACCAAATTTCTATAAATTCACTTGCTTGATGAAAGTATTTGGGCATTTCTGAAAAACCTGCCACACCTCAGTGGCAACCGTAGTTATAGGTGCAGTAAGCAGAACCAAGTACTCCTGAAATCTTCCACCTGAGGCCTTGATTGTGCACTTTTCTACAGAAAATCAGTTTATATACCATATCATACTTTTATTTCAGATGGCTGAAAACAAGAGCCGTGTAAATAGGTGGCCTAGCTGATTAAGTTTTCTGGGTATATGAGTTTAATAACAATTCAGAGGTTATGAAATTGCTAAGTCTTTGCATTGAGCTTGCTGTGCTTTAGATCCAGATCTTAACCTCTCCACGGATGTATGTGTTCATCATAAAGTGCTGCTGCAGTCCCGAAGCTGTATTTAGAAGAACTTTAAAATGCTCTTGCTTAGACTGTTGCTTTAAGGCTGTTCAAAAGACTGAAGTATGATACCTGTCCTCAAGCAGTATTTGACACTGCAAAAGAAATCCCTCAGGAAGAGATACCTGGCACTATCTTAAAAAAAAAAAAAAAAAAGGCTGGACAATAAAAGATATTTCAAATAAAATTTATTCTAAAAAAATACCCTTTAGGGAACAGTTAGTGAATGTGACATGCTTCTTTATTCCCCTGAATGGTTTTAGAAGTGTGGGTTTAGTATAAAATATGTTATTTTTGATGTATTTGCAGTTGTAGCTGTGATCCCAAGGAATTTTTCAGCAATAATAAAAATAGAAATAACCTGAATACTAATTCTAACTGTGAAATAGAAACTTCTAAAGGCTAGTTGTGTAACACAGTGTAAGCATTTTATTAGTCTTTCCTTTATATCACTTGTTGCAAAATGTTGCCAGTAAATTAATTGGTTGTTCACAGTGTAGACTGCTGTGATTAAAAAATCACAAAATTTGGAATTTCTGTAGATGTGAAACATATGCTCTGCTACTTAAGACCTGTTCTTGTGGTTTGCAGATGACACAAGGGCTTCTAATAATAATAACAGAACTGCACAGAAATCAAATGATTTATTTTAAACTGTTTCATGAAGCCAAAAACTACCAAATAGCTAGCAGGTTCTGCTGTGATTATTTTACTGCTCCTTCTCCCCGGACATTTGCACTTAAGTAATTTATTAAATTCCAAAATTACAATAAATCCTTATCATATCAAGAAACAGTATTTTTAACTCCTTCTCAAGAAATGCATGGAGCAGAGCGGAAGGAATGCTCCCGGTACTGTTTCAGAGAACACTTCACCAGCACAGGGTATGCAAAATCAGAATTATTTCTGTTTCATTGTGCATTGCCATCTAGCGGTGTGCAGTCCCCACCTGTCTGAGCAGGCAGAGTCCAGCCATGAGACCAGCTGACTCACGCTGGGCACTTGCCCTGGTTGCGTTTTTATTGATTGCTTTCTTTACAGAGAAGAGAGGCCTTGTTGCAAGGATCTGCTAATGGCATTGACTATCACGCACATATGCTCTAACTTTCCCCTTTCCTTTCTTTTGAATACAGATTTGCAGCGGAAAAAAAATTTGGGGGAGAGGCAGGGGCAAGGTATAAGCAGAGATGCTGGTTTTCACTTGTGGTGTGATAACCCACTCGGTTCAATCAGTAAAGAGTGAGAAATAATTGGTGCCAGGTTTGTGCATTTGCCCAAATGTTGGGCAATTTCAAATCTATGCATTATAGTGATTTCTGGTAGCGAGATGTGTATAGAAGAATCTTAAGGAAGTTCATCGTAAGAACTTTTTAAAAAAGATATTAAAAAGTAGTAATTACATTAATGGGTGATAAATGTATAAGAGGCAAATAAAAATTTAGTTTTCTGTTATGTTAATATTAATTTCAGGTGGCTTTTTGGTATTTTATTCAGTTTTATTTCATCACTAAACAAGAGAATATCAAAGGAAACCATCTATACAAAAAGAGATTTGTAGAATTCATTAATAAACTATACCTGACTGTACAGAATCACATACTGGCAGTAAAAATATAGAAGTTGTTTCAATAAGAAAGCACTAGAAACCACAAAAATAGACTTTATTGCCATCAAAACAAAATGATATGATCTGTTTCTTGGCTGTAAACCAATACCTATTTGTACTAGCTGAGGATTTTACTTTCTGGTTAAATAAAGAAAATGTTTATATGAATATTCTGCAGGTTTTGTACTGATAGAATCAGTAAATATTGAGCACTTGAGACTAATAGAAGAAAAATCCAACAGCTGGATATCAGTCATGGAGAGGTTTGTCATTATCAAGTCATGGATTCTCTGATTTCTATATGTTGTAAGCGTAGGTATTTTACATCAGCTGCTGGACTGTTGTAGCTGAGGGGTTTGTATTTTAGATTTTTATTTTCAGAAATATTATAAAGAACAGAGATAATTTTCTGTTCCTCTAAAGTTGAATACTGTCTTATCAGCAAAGGCAGAAATCTGAGCATTTAAGAGTTGAGCTGGGTTTTGGATATATGAGGGGAAAGCTGATCAAAACATCTGTCATTTAAAAGGCTTAAATTTTTTTCTGTGACTTCCTTATATATTTGAATCAGATCTTTGTGGAAAACATCCGTGTAATTTTGGTGCATTTACTACTTTGTCATAATAGTATGCAGTAAATCAGTTGGTAGATGAGCTCTGATTTCTTTAAAATATAATGACTTGCTCAACTGATCAATCATGCAGACTAAAGCATCAGAACTTTGCCATTTAAACATATATATGTTGCATATTTCTGGGTGTTGGGCTTATGACATTACATGGGTATTTGTGTCAGCAGTGGCTTGTGATAACAGTTGGCATAGTTCGAAAAGATGATGTTGTAGATATGTTTTCACAACAGGTTGTAAACTCGGCTAATCTCGTTTAAGGTTCATAATGTTTTGTTGCTTTTCTCTTGGGCTCTTTTGGCATGCTCACATATCTAAAGATCGCAGAATAACCTTGATTGTGCTCTGTTTAAGGTTCATAATGTTTTGTTGCTTTTCTCTTGGGCTCTTTTGGCATGCTCACATATCTAAAGATCGCAGAATAACCTTGATTGTGCTCTACACCTGCTTGCACTTAGGAAAAGAAACATTTGTCACTCTTATTTATGTAATTGCTTAAATTGCATTTTAATTTTAACAGCTTAAGTATGTTGGTGGAGAAAAATGTTTTCTGAATGAGAACTTGATCAAATGCCAAGGGAGCCAGTGCAAGTCTTTCCATTGACTCAAGAGATTTTGTTTCAGGCATTTTATTTAAACAATACTCCTCTCAACCATAACTGAGTAAAGTTACATGCTTTTCATTAAAAAAAAAAATTCAAACAGCAATATTTAATATAATGTTTTAAGGAAAATTACTGAAAATTAAATATTTCCATTTTATACTTTTGATAAAATTTTAAAATATAAAGAAACATGCATTTAGTTATTAAAAAAAGCAATATATCTGCTTGAGTATAACAGCACCATATTTCTTCTTGCTAAAATGGAAATTGGATTAGATTATATTGGAGTAAACTCAACAATTGCTTAACTTCTTTTGTGTTATTCTTCATTCCCATTAACAGGAATAACATGATACCTATACTCAGCAATTCCCATCACCGTGGGCTCTTAAATAAACATTAGGAAATATTAGTCTCAGAGTTAAAGACTCCATTTAGCACATTGCCCAGCTATGCATTTTGTATTTGCAAGTAGGAACAGCAGTCCAGATTTTTTTGACCACTCATTACACTAATGCTCGCAGGCTTTCCTGGCAAGACTTTTTACAGAGCTGAGCAGGTTCAAAATGTATCAGGAGGCCTTATCACTCAAAGTAAACATTCAAAGCATATTTCCCCTTTGCTGAAAGATTTACATTAGTTCCCTGTTAGACAGCATATCAATTACAGTGCTGCATTTCCTACATGTCATATGTACGAGCTTCCCCTTTTCTGTCACCCCAAACAAAGTTTCAAGTGCTGATGCTATAAAAGGAGGGTCCGGCTACATTAATTTAACAAAAGCTTTTTAAACTCCTTAGGTGCAATATTGAAGGTGTTAAATCACTCCTGTTTTGGCATTCTGACATGCAGGCTTTGATGCCCATGGTTGTGCCAAACAGCACAATACACTACAAACTTTTCCAAAGACTTCCTCAGTGTTACTGTGTAAACAGCACTTAGCTGATCTGATAATGTCAATCTGTTTGTCTGTCCCTGAGATATGTGATCCCAAGCTAATCTGAGTAATAATTCAGGCAATATGTTTACTGATGAGCAAGTGCGGAGGGAAGTTAACGTTTTAGATAAAAGACCAAGATTCAGCAGTAATTCCCTTGCTGCGTGTGTTGTCGAGAATCACTTCACAGCTCTGGGACACCAAGCTCAGATGTCACTGTGATCCTGGGCTCCTCTCAACTGGCACGAGCAACCAAGGCGCCGTCTGCATGGGAGTGTGCAGGAAGGTTCAGATAGGGAAATGGGGATGAATGGATTTTGATCTTTGCACATCCAGCACAGAAGTTCTGCTTTACATGTGACGCAGCTTTAGATCATTGCAATATTAAACTGTATTCTTGCTCAAATGCATACCGGATAAATTCACATCAGAACACATAACATTAGCAATTTCTAGTGATATTAAATAAGATCACAACTTTTGGTGCATGGGGTATTTTTCAGTTAGTTGCATAGGTTAAAAAAAAGGAAAAAAATACAGCAATTGTAATTTTAACTAAGGCACAAAAAAGTTACTAACACAAAGTTGCCATCATCCTGTATTTGTATGCCGTACTTCCCATGAAAGCTTTCCTTTTTGCTACATCTCTTTATAAACCATGACATGACATTTTTTTATTCAGAGAGATTATAACAAAAAGCAGATTAACCTAGACTACAAAAAAGAAATAAAACACAATTAGGAAGGAGAAAGCAGAGTAAGCTGAGAAAAAGCTGCTTGGGAAGCTGTCCTAGGAAAATGAGAATTGTGTACCTTGTTTAGTAAGGGGCTTGATTCTTTCCTCTTTGTCAAAGATGGGTTTTCTCCAAAGTGACTACTGGAAATATTGATTGCCTGCATATATACACTATTTCTTAATTTGAAACCCTTGCATGAAGACTGTGAGTTTTTCTAAAAGACATGTTATAGATAACAGAAGTTGTGTTCAGACGATGAAAGTGTTAGTTGAAATTCTACATGGAAAGTGAGTTCTGTATAAGTTCTATATAATTAAGTTCTACAAAAGAAGTAAGAAAGAAGTGAACATAAATCATTGTAATGGTCCTTTCTTGTTTCAGTGTCTGTGGCTGTATTAAAGTTTAGTTTTCTTCTTGTAATTGCTTCAGGGATTCTAAAATACATACTTTTTATTACTATATATATTCAAAGAAGTAAGACAGTTAAATAGAAATATGTAAGTTTACAAAATCCCAATGCAAATTGCTGATTGTTGTATGTTTTACAGAAATGAAAACAGAGGAACAAACCTAAAAGGATAAAGCCAGTGCAAGCAAGTCATGTGAACCTCTCTCAGTGGAAGTGAAGGAGACAGAAGGTATGACTAAATTTAAAAATTAGAGTGCTAAAGGTTTAGAGCAATTCATTTATTGAAAGGTCTTCTTTTTTTTTCCCTCAGAACAGTTTCCAAGTCTTGGAAAAAATAGCTAACATTTTTCTTTGAATCTAAAATAAAAAATGTCTTTTAAAGCTCAACCCTTAAACACCATCAGGTTTCTTTTTATGAGTATCAGAGTCTCATCTGATTGTGTGAAATCAAGTGTTATATTTTAATTTTCACTAATGTTATATGATCAGCATTTTTTTTATTAAAGAAGGACAGATCATGAGTGCTGGTACAATTAGACATTTCCACACGTCTATCCGTGCACCTTAAGACATTTATAAAAGTGAGACTCATAGTCAGAATTAGGGTAAAACCCGTCAAAAGCAATTTCTTCCTGTGGCAGAATGGTATTTGTCACTAAAAAGTAAGTGCTGTGGGCAACATGAGGATGAAACATGGGCCAGTCCCCAAAAGAAGGTTGTGATGAAGGGAGACCAGCCCTGCAACTTGCCCTTGGTGGACATAAAGTAGTTCCTGCCAGCCAAAGGCTGTGACTGTCTTGTTCGAAGTACAATTCCACATGGAATAACTTTATTCTGACTTTAAATACATCCCAACTATGAATGGAGACCTTTAACTATTCAGTGAATTGAGAGTTTCTGTATTCTAACAGGTTCCTGGTTTTATGGCTTTTAAAATTCTCATTCTCTGCACTAAGCAGAAGTCTGTCATATTTTAAACAGCTGCTGTTTAAAATTCTACTCAGTTGACTTTTGACATGATATTTTTGCTATGAAATTCCAGAATTTAACTACTAACTGCACTTTATCAAGTAAATGCTCACTGGGCACTTCAAACCTAATCATTTTGATTTACTTTAATCAAAATTTCTGTCTAATCTGTCCAGTTCCTTGGCAAATGTTGCAGCCAGTGATACTGATACGTTAACGTATATAGCTCTGTTAACGTATACTAGCTCTGTATGCCGTGCAAGTTTAGGGTCTTCAAGAAAAACACAGGAAGTAAACTGCATGGTCTGACTTCTTTCTGTATTGTGTCTAAGCTGGATTCACTGAAGTTTTCAGGCCAGGTTAGAATACAATATTTGTGCAAAGGTGAGGGGTGGCATCATACAAAATTTTACTTGTACGAAGATGGATGACAGAATGCTCCCCTGTGAAGCATCTGTATGGGGAAGCAATATACCTAATTCTCACTCTCGGTTCTTCAGAAAGACTTCAGAGAAGTCTTTTGATAGAGATTTTGCCACTTTTACAAAGTATAGAGATATTGTAGAACCAGCCTATAAAAAAAGACAAAACATAGAGGGCAATGGTATGGTTACATAACAGTAAACATATTCAATATTTACTCAGCTCATCACAGGAAACTCTGTGGACCCAGATGCTATATACTTGCCTAAAGTGATTTTGCTTTCCATAATGTAATTCTTAAATATGGCTGTTTTATTAAATATATACAAAATTGTAAAATATTCCAATGTGGGGTTTTTGTTTTGTGTGTCTGTTGTTCGGGTTTTCTTTGATTTCTTTTTTTTTCCCCTCAAATGAGAACAAGTGTTTCTATATGAAATTCTGGATTAAATGTGAATCTTAGTCCATTATTTTCCAATTTGCCAAATAGTGATACACATGGTGTAGTGTCTGCAGTAGTGGTATGTCAGGTGTCAACTGAACTTTCATGGAATTAGCCTCAGTTTGAGACTGAGTACATTTTTCATGCTGATATCTATCTGCCACTTGAAAATATTTCTGTTATAATAATTTGGCTTTAGCAAAATGTGAGTTATTAAAACAATAACATGACATTTTTACTTACAAGAATAGCTGTGAAGGTATTTCTTTCCTATTTATTTTCTATTTAGCTCTTGTGACATCAGACCCTGGGCTCAGCAGCAAAATGCCTAATCGATTTCAAAAAAGGAGCAGGATTTTACCCTTGCAAATATGCTTGGTCTGTCAACAAGCATGTCTGAAAGCAAGTTTGAAAAGTTTGTCGCTTTTGTTTATAATATTCATGATGTTTCTATGGTCGGCGAGCTGTTTGGCCTGCTATCTCCAAAGGCACTGCAGAAATTGCAAGTGTTTTCTTCCAGAGGAGGTAGTTTCTAGTAAAATTTCATTTAACTCGTGGCAGGCTGATTTATGGCAGAGGGGTTTTTTTAACTGTTGATTTTGGTAAATTAAATGATGCTTCATCTTTTATTATACCTGTGTTCCTTCTGCTGGGGCTAATATCTGCAATTGTTTGCTGTAACTCCTTGTACTTGCTTTTTGCTTTACTCATATTTTTCTTGTACAGCAGCAGTGATCTTTAAGTCGCAGCTGACAGGGCAGATTTTTTTACAAGAATAACATAATTAGTGTTTAAACCATATATTAGTATTTCTGTAAGATGGCACACAGTTAAAATTCCATTTACAAAAGCCACAGCATATGGTACGGGTGATTCCTATACTGTAAACAGGCTTCTTGCAGGCAACAAGCAATTGAATGGGTTGCCTGTGTATACTTGATATAATTGTGACTTAAAACCTTCAGATCTCTGAGCTTGAGCTTTGCCAGCAATGCTTAGAAAGAGATGCCAGTATGGAGAGAGAATATTTGAGCTTTCAGCTTCCTGGTTGTATACTGAAAAAGTAGACTCTCCAAGTGGAAGCCAGTGGTTAGAAACACAGGATGAGAGGCACTTCATGGACGTGAGGTAGAGCTCCTGTTAAACGCAGTTTGGCTGTTTCATTACACGTAAACCATAGGGTAAGCTGCTTTAGTTAGAAATCACTCTGCAAGAGTCTCTCCTTTCCCCACTGCCGAGGAGTGAGTGGCAATGATTACATGACATATGAAAAATGTTATTCAATGTTTAATTTATCATCCTATAGGTACCTATATAAGTATGTATGTTTTGGCATGCTTGCTCAAAGAATCAGTCTGCATGAAAGAGTTATATTTCTGGAGGTCCATGTGTTTGTGTAAAAATGCAGTCTCATAAGCAGATGCTTACATTTTGTCACGTAATGAGCTGCTCTCTTATTTCCAACTCTGCCATTTTATCCAAAGTGCAGTTACATGCAGCTTGTGTTTGAAATATAAAATTTTGTGTCAAAAAAATGGCAAAGTTGCTTGTGCATTTCCAGAGTCTGAAATTTTTTCCCATTAGCAGCAAAGAAAAAAGAACAATGCTGATACTTTCTTCACAGTGAATGCCAGGAGAGACTTCAAAATGTAAATTTAGATTAAACAATCAAAACTTATATAACTTGCTTATGTTTTCTGTCATAGCATAAAGACCAACTACATCTGTACTGTAATGGCTTTGAATGTGACTGCTTGGAACCAGGGATATATTCGGTGCAGTGACTGCATAAATGAAAAATCATGGATATGCAAGCTTTTCCTTCAAAGCCTCATGTGAACCTTTCCTAAAACTTTTTATAGCACATGCCAGCTAATAAAGCAGTAATGTAATACACTGGAGTAAAAGAATCTCATCAGTACTTTGGGCTGGAAATGGCTTGTGTTAGATTTCACAGGCTTCAGTGAAGCTTGCATTCTTATTGCTGAATATTTTGCATATGATAAGCCAAATTTTGCTTGTCTTAATCAGGTAATAATCTTGCAGAATTCAGTTAGTCAGCTGCCCTGATGAATTCTAGCTAGTCTTTAGCACGTGGAGGACTTTCTGGTTATCAAAAGCAGCAGTCTTAATACAGCATTAGATTCCAGTTCATAGAAGAGAGGAAGAAATGCAGGCAATAATACTTGGGTGTCTCAGCAATGCTATTAGTAAGTGTTTTAAGATGTGAAAGTGGGAATTTGGAAACCAGGCCACCACATACTCAAATATAGACGTCGAATTAATACATCTCATTTATAACTGGTGATTGCTTGGAGGCATCATAGACAAAATCCTTAATGTAAGAGGAAAAAGTGTAGGCTGTCACTTTCCATTCCAAACTTTAATTTCAATTGTATGAGCAGGAGCAGCTGCATGTTGCTATCAGGCATATGAAGTTTTTAGTGCTAAAAAGGCAGCTGGACTGGAAATACCCCAGAAGTACATATCCATTTGTCTGGTTAACTTCATCACTTAGACTATCAATCAGGTCAGCCTAAAGAAAAATGAATGACATCAGTCAAAACAATAGGATATCTCTGTGCAGTGATTAGCTCTGTGTAGTACAAAAACTTAAATAATTTGTTCTTTGAAAATGTGATGATTGATTGGCTTCCATTAGTCTTGGATTTTAAAACATTCCATGAACTCTCAGATAAAATGGCACTAAAATGTTATTGTAATAACCAAATAAATCATATTAGACCATAGTGTATATAAGTACTTTAAAACATTATAGATACTAGAATTCTGTGTATAATAAAAAGGTGAAGAATGTAATCCATGATTTTTTTTTTTTTATGCTCTCATCTCACACCAGCATTATCCTGGACTGTTTTCAAGGATAATGTTCCTAAGGATATGAATTTTTGGTTTCCTTTTACCGTATTATCTATACAAATGTAAAAGTTGCACAGTTCGGGATGTGTTCAGTCAAAGGGAGTTATATTAAGGCTATCACAGTGCAGTAGTTATCTGAGCTTTTGATACCAATTTTGACCATTTTAATTTGATCTCAGCGCTGCAATCATCTTGCATCTAAGAAATACACAGCTTTTATTTAAACATGGTGCATTTTTCAGTATCAGGTTTGTCGTTCAGTTCATGGTCCTGTAGTTCTGCCCAGAGGATCTCTGACATATAATAATGTTTAGCCTTGAATCTCATGTAGGGGAATAAACCGAAATTGTTCCCTGATATGTAGGGTGGCAGTATGGTTAACACTTGTAATTTATGATCATTCTCCTAATACTTCACTTTTGCCTAATGACCCAGACTCTGCAGGCAAATAATACTGTGAATCATTTCTTACTTCAAAACAAACTCTAGTCCCAATGCGTGCAAGACTGCCTAAATATTTTAAGCCCTATGGGTCATAAATCAGAAGACAAGGAAAATAATCCCATCAAAAATGTTTTATTTAATTATCTTAGGTTTTTAAGCCTGCATTTTAAGCACTGGTGTTGAGCTCAAGTAATAGGTTAGATTGTAAATCTTCAGAGAATCAAAGGCAAACAGCATGCATGCAGCACACGTGCGATTATATTTGAAATCAATTACAAGTGCAATTTTATACTTTTATACTATTGACCAATGCTATTTTACAATTTGTTTTCTAATGAGAGAAAACTGAGTTAATTGACAATGTCCAGATACTTTCAAATAGTCTTTGGAGGGTTCACATGTTTGATTATATTGACTGTTGTTTAAACAATAATACCTGTGATCTAGGGTATTGCTTCAGACTGGAAGTACTTATCACAGATGATCCCATTTCTGCTATGAATGACAGACTTCAGTGAAACATCATGTTTGAGACTGTCTCACACTCCAGAGCCAATGAAAGCTTGAGGTATCTAGTGAGGTTGCCATGGGTAAGATCTCAGCTCCATGTATATGCATTTATAAAGTCAATGTTATTAAATAAACAGGTCAATTCAGTTTGCATTTTCTAAATCTTGACAATGGAAGGCTCAGGAGGATCTTAGAAGTGTGTGTAAAAACTGAAGAGACACAGTACAAAAAGATGGAGCCAGGCTCTTCTCAGTGGTGCTCGATGATGGGATGAGAGGTGATGGGCATAAGTTGAAATGCTGGAGATTTATAGACTGGACTAGCTCATGGAGTCCCACCCTTGGAGATGATCAAAACTTGACTGGACACATCCCTGAGCAACCTACTCATGCAAAGGGTTTGGGCTGGATGATCTCCAGGGGTGGCATATAACCTCAACAATTCTGTGATCATAATGCAGAAACTCCACTGAAACGATATCCTCAACAAGAGATGGCTACAAATTATTAATGACTATATGCATTTCCTGAGTTGGACATTTATGATGTGTAGCATCACCAAAAGTGGATATTTCTGCCTTTGCATCATAAAACCATATTCAATATTTATTCTTAACTAATATCTACAAACTGCATTTCCAATTTAGGCTGTCTGAGTGAAGCTTGGATTGTCACCTGAATATCAGGGTTAGAATATGATGTACTAATGTCAGGAGCAAGCACAAAGGCTGCACTGTCAAGTCAGGTTCAAGTGGGATATGCATAGCTTCAACATTATACAGTGAAGTGTTGTATTCTGAATTCATATTGTTTATTGAAAGGAGTAGATGAAATAGATTCTAATGCTTTAGAGCACCAATTTTGAGGCAAACATTATAAAAGCTCAAGAGTGTGGGTTTTTTAGAAGTCTTTGTGACATAGTGTATGCAGAAAAATGTTTAAATTCCTAGAAGTTGGTAAGATCAAAGCTAGAACTGAGCTGTGTTGGATTTCCTGATGATATCTGCTGATAGTACGTATTGCTGCTGACTTACTTTTTAGATTTTTTTCTTGGTAGATTATTTGGAATTATGTGCTTTGAAGGGAAAAGAGGAATTTGCTTGTGTATTTATCCAGTAGCCCACTCAGTGAGGCTGCTGTGTCACTAACAGAATTCCACCACACTCTCTGGACTGACCAATGGATCTTGCTGCCTGCAGCTTAGGCAAAAAAGTCGTCTTTGGCTCCTGCCTGGAGTAAGATAGAGGAATAATTTCTAATGCCTTGGTTACTGGACTGTCTTCTACTGTTCACAGCAAATTCTCATCTCCTCTTACTTTATTGCAAACTTCCACTTTACATATCCTACAGCACAATCAGGAACACATTTTTAAAGCAGTCCTCATTGTTCAAAGCATCAATAAAAATGTTGTGGATAATTACACTTGAAATGTATTTGTAATATATATTCTTCCAAAATGAATTTACAGTGCTATTTAGGCCATGTCTGGGATTTAGTACCAGGCCTGCATCATCTTATTTATCTGCACACTGCAATTTAGCATTTGGCCTGGGAGGCTGGGGAGCCGTCACCACGGTGATATTATGTCCCTGAGAAGGTGCCCAGACAGGAGCACAGACGTTTCTGGTCAGGGAACTCTCCATAGAGTGATGGCCGGCAGTTCTCAGGTGTCTTTTGCTACTTCACATTTAGATTTAAACCATTCCGGTGCAAAGTAGGTTTGTGTTAAGAGCTGACTTAACAGTACTTTATTTTGCAAACATGCCTATAGAGTTGAAAGGCAGCTGAAGAACCCACTCTCCATCAGGTGGTAGCTATTGCCTTTCTGCTTGTGGCCATGTGATAAATGGCCTTTCAGTCTAAGGTGGCACTGAAGCTAGTTTAAACATAGTATGTTTTATTGTGTGTTAGAACAGAGGAGGGTTGCTCATCTTAACATTGCTGTGCATCTACAAAGGGAGACTAGCTGACAGCTGAAATCCAAAATAGCCTAAGTCCAAGAACTTTTACACACCTGAGCTTGTTGAGTTACAACCCTGAAAAATTCTCAGCCATAGATGCCGCTATAGGGTGTACCTGAGTGGCTAGTACCGCGCTGGAGGAGGTGATTCTCCCCCTGTCCTCTGCTCTCATGAGACCTCACCTGCAGTACTGTATCCAGCTGTGGAGCCCTCAACATCAGAAGGATATAGACCAGTTAGAGCGAGTCCAGAGGAGGCCACGAAGATGATTAGAGGACTGGAGCACCTCTGCTGTGGGGACAGGCTGAGAGAGTTGGGCTTGTTCAGCCTGGAGAAGAGAAGGTTCTGCGGAGACCTTATAGCACCTTCCAGTGCCTGAGGGGGGTTCTTTTTACAAGGGCCTGTAGTGACAAGACAAGGGTTAAGAGGTTTAAACTGAAAGAGGGTGGATTTCGATTGGATACAAGGAAAAAAGTCTTCCCATAGAGGGAGGGGAGGCACTGGGACAGGTTGCCCAGAGAAGCTGTGGATGCCTTATCGCTGGAAGTGTTCAAGGCCAGGCTGGATGAGGCTTGGAGCAACCTGGTCTAGTGGAAGGTGTCCCTGCCCATGGCAGGGGGGTTGGAACTGGATGGTCTTTAAGGTCCTTTCCAACCCAAACTGTTCTATGATTCTATGATTGCAGGTAGCTCTTCAATAGAACTCCAACACCACGAACCGCTGCGTTGCCAGGTGGGATCAGCTGCTGTGACAGGGGATGGTAGAGCTGCTTTGAGCAGGCCATTGGCTGCAATGGAACTGTTGCATTTTTCCAGTCTTGCTTTGAAGGAGTGCCTTCAAAGGGCTCTGAGCAAAATTTTTTCTGAGGGAACCCAGGTAGGTTTCTGTGCAGAAGAGCAAGATGACAGACTTACTTCTTTCTAAAAAAAATTAGAAATTTTACTTTGATTACAGCCTGCTGATACAGAGTACACGTACCAGTAAAGCAACAAAACCTAAAATAGTATTTTCAAATATAGATTAAGTCATTAGTTGCAAGTCTTGCTGGTGACATCTTTGATTGTAGTTCAGTGCCTTTCCAATGAGTGAGACATCCTCTTGGATTGGTCAGAAAAATATCATTAATTATCCAGAAAAGATGTTGGTTATGCATCTGTTGTGCAAGAAATAAATATTAACTGAGATATATTACTAAATTTTAAAGTAAGTGTGCTGGCTTCAGTCAGGAAATAGTTAACTCCCTTTACCGTGGCTGCTAGGAAGCTGCTCCTGGATGCAGAGAGCAGCACTGATCAGGTCTCAGCTGACACTGGGCAATGCCTGCACTGAATTCAAGGTCTTTCTCCACTTCTGA
>NW_010223965.1:94633-94888 GCF_000690775.1 Eurypyga helias
GCCGGGAGCCATTACTCTATCTCTCTCTCTCTTTTACTCTTTTTACACCTGTTAACACTCTCCCTGACTCATGCATCAGCTGCATTGGTAACTCCTGTGCTGGCTCTTTCATGAGGGAGTTGGTGGGTTTGTTTAGTTTTCCAGATCATGGTATCGCTGACAGGGTTCGCTCAGAATCTGCTGTGATCGCTCTCGGACCCCTGCCCTCAGGCTGTGGCTCTTGGGTTGCTATTGCTCTCGGGCTGTGGCTCTCAG
>NW_010223965.1:95155-100461 GCF_000690775.1 Eurypyga helias
CTAGCCAGAGTTAAACCATGACAGTAAGTCAAGACTTCTGTTTTTCCTGCATAGAAAGTATTTTTAGTGATAAAAACTGTATTTCTTTAAAACTGAGAAACTTGTGTTCAGATTCTATTACTAGCTTTCTTGTTATCTTAAGAATCAGTCTACATAATTGTAGTTTGCCAAATGGCTAAAGTTCAGGGAAGGTTATGTTTCGATTTTCACTATTATCTTCCATTTTCTCATGCTCCATCTTTTTCCAAATATGTAACACCTTCAGGATGAAAACTTTCATGTTTGTTCACAACGCAGAATGTTTGTGGGAGAAGTTCAGGCTGTAGGGCTGCTTGTTCTAGCAGCCCCCAGACATGAAGTCTTTCTTAAAGAAATGTTTTTCTTCTTTAGCATAGCATTTTATTTCTCCTAAAAGCTGTTAAATAGATTTATATAATTTATGCCTTTACTTAGTGGCCTTTAAAATTACTTTAATATCCTCCTTTTTTGATTAGGTAGATATGTAGTCTATTAAAAACTCCAAACGCACAAATTTGATTTTACTTAACTGTATTGAAACTTCTTCTTAAAATTTATTTCATATTCATATTTATATTCCTCTATTTATTTCTATCCTACATTTGTCACTGAAAATATGTATTTTCCTCTGGCCCCCTTCTGGCCATTCTCTTAACTTTAATTTTTCCCTGTATCTTAGGGAAAGTTAGTTGTACCGAGTGAAATATATTGGGCTAGACAGAAATATGAGACTAAATCTTTCTCATTAATCAACCTTTTCACTTCTAAAATTATACCAATGCAGAAAAATTGTCTAAAAGGTTTGTAGCAAGTTTCAAGAACAGTAAAAATATCCAAAAACTGTCTATTCTTTTTCTTTCTGCTCAGTGTATTTTCTGCATGTCCTTTCCAGCATGTCCTTTCCAGTGTTGGCTTCAGCAGTGTGCTTTAAGCATTTTGGTGATGCTGTCTTTCTGAACTAAATCTGGTGTTACTTAAAAAAGTGATTTTTTTTCTTTCATCCCGCATGTATCCCCACACGAATGCCACAAGCAATGCTCCTATCTGGAGTACTGCTTTGTAGCATAATCTCACTTTTGTTCTGGCCCTTGCTCTTCAGCATATTGAAGCTGACAGTCTTCTCATCTCTGATCTGGAAGAAAATATCAAATGAAAAGTATTTCCATTTCAGTCCTTTAAGTTAGTCACGGCTGCTCATGTACATGCTTCCTGATGTGGTTTTCGTTATCTCATTGGGTTCCAAAGCTCTGCTAATCAGCCTTGCACTGTCTTACCCTTTGAGATAAAGGTCCAACTTTTAGAAAGTTACTCCAGGACCACATTTGTGCAGTGCTCTTTACAGCATGTAACTTGGACAGAAGAGGAGGGTTTCAATGTATGGCATCTGCACAGCAGGGCAAAGTCCTGAGAAGTACTTTACTATGTACATACATGGCCGCTCAGGGTTTTACTTTACCACCTAATGATTTTTTCCTGATGTGGCACTCTTTATTACTTGGCCTGGATCCACTAATCCTGGCTCTGTTCATTCAAACCAATAAATAACAACCAACATATGACTGCGCTACACAGAAAAAAGAGCACTGAAATAAGATGCGAGGCAGGCTATGATTCTCTGCAGTAACATGAGCGTTTGGCTAACATGGCACGTTTATTTCATCAAAACCCCTCTCTACACATTTACAGTGCATCGTCTATTGCTGCGTGCTGCTTGACTTCCTATTGACCACACAGAAGACGTTGAAGGCTTACGCAAGTTTTATCTGGCTTAAGGTGTTCAGATCCTGGTGGATGTCTAAAACCACATCACAGTACTACCTCAACTTTATGCTTTGACGAAAAAACAATATTGGGTTTATCATGTGGTTTTCTTCACTTACTGGGTTAACGTATTGTAGATATTGCAAAGAGAGTACGAGGTTGATTCTGAGACTTGCATACCTAAGTTTCCTGAACTGGACTCCAAAATCACCTAGGTCATTTGTCTGTTTCTGGAAGTCTTACCTGGAGAGAGGGTTATCTCATGACAGCATCAGTTGAGCTGCCTAGGCAACAGGTGGTTTCTGCTCCTACCAAAATAGCTGAAATTGCCTATGAACAAGCAGAAGTGTGGAAAACCTGGGTATTGTGTTGCAATGGCATAGGGTCAAATCCAGTCTTTTGCATGCAACTTCAGAATCCTAATTTTCCTCCAGTGACAAAATAACAAAGAAGCAAAGGTGGAACAAACTCTGAATAGCAAAATATTTCCCCAAACCTTCAGGTGGCTAAGGAAGGGGTAAGAAACAGAATTGAAATCAGAATTTTCAATTTTAGATTTGGTACATTATCTGTGTGCCTGAACCCATGTCTGAGTGTATATTGGTGCTCAGAATTTCAGCATAAATCTATGAGATTTGTCAGTAGTTAGTATTTAGCAGAATAGTTGGAAATTGCTTTTCACGTTACGGAAGCCTGTTGCCCTTCAAGGGCAAGTGTTTTATTTTCTATACTAACAACAGACTTTCAAGACTTTCTTACATATTCTTCTTTGTGTAAAGACAATAATGTAATCCAGTGGGTTTGGTGGCCCTGACCTGGTTAATCTGGGTAGACAACCATGCATAAAAATAATAATAGATTTCCACCTCTGTTTTCCTTATTTCTCATAGTGGGGGAATCTAACTAATCCCAAGATAAAGCTGGAGCCTGTTAAATTACTGGGTAGGCTACTTCGTCCAGGAAAATAAGAGTTCTTTATAGAACAGAGGGGGAGAAATTATAGCAGTGATTACACATTTCCTCAAAAATATCCCATTCTGTTATGGCTTTGTTTAGGTTACAACAAAGTTCAGCACAGGATCCTGTTAACATTTCAATTGGGACAGACGAAGGCTGGTCCCTTATATACTTATTACATAATATATAACACGGTTGCAGATTCTGATGGAATATTAAAGAGTAAAAAAGAAAAATACTGGCCAAACTGTTCAGGAGACAGAAATGAAAGAAACGAGAGAGACTTGGGCACTTAAGAAGATTCACCTGTGACATCCGCTGATACTGATCTGTTCAGTATCAGTCCTACAATTATCCATTCTAAGAATTTTCTTTCTCTAAAGACAGCTTCACCAAACGTAACAACTTGGCTTTGCTGTGTGTTCTTTCCTGCCGAGATAGAGGTTTTTATATTGGACAGCATGTCAGCATACTTCTTCGCAACTTTGGGAAGAGTTTTATTCAGGAGGCTGAAGCACAAATAGCACATGGAATACAACATCCGTAGTAATGTAAGGCAATAATATAAGGCAGATAATAATGTGCAGTGCATTACCACTTGAAAGTAAACACCTGCTATGAAAATGATAGTGATAGGAACAACATTGCCTCTTACTGCTTCATGGTTTTCTTTATAGGATCTGTGTTTCTGTTTTAAATGATATGTGAATACTCTCCATTACTGTCTACCTACTGGAGGCTGCGACTTAAAGCTAAGTAATACACCACTTCTGCTTGGAATTAGCCCAATCTCTTCATAACAGATTACCATCAATAGCTTTTATAGAGGTGATTATCAATTCCAATTGTCTGCCAAGTGGCATTAGGTTTAGTGTTTCCATCCGCCTATTCATTAAGCACATGTCAAACTCAAAGTAACTGATAATTTCTGCAATTAAGGCCACCATTATTGTTTCCTTTACTTAAACCGGGAGTCCAAATTACATGGTTAAATATAACCATGAGTTGTTCACACACACATTTAGGGTCTGTGCTGCAGAATAGCATTAATCCTCTGAGAATAAACAATTAATAAGATAACTGTAGATTAAGTTTGCTACTGTGAGCTCAAACCTAGAAAGATCACATCATGTTGAAGGCATCTAATTTGAAGAAAATCCCAGAGAGCAGTCAAAGAAATGAACTGGAATTTAAGGACAGAAATATATGCTTAAAACTGTTGCTTAAAGTTATGGGTGTGCTCAAGGATATAGAAATCTGACAAAATAATTACATACAGACAGATCAAGCCCTTTTTTTTCTGGATGTTGATAGTGGGAACCCTATTTCTTATTTGAAAAGATGAAGATGGATTAATTAATGTGCTCCATAGGGAACAAGCAAAGCTGAGGAAGAACAGTACAGGATGCTGCTGAATAGGAAAGATTCAAAAACCATCTGAGAATTCCTTGATCAGGTCTTAGAGGCTCTGGTTCAAAGTCCATTTGCCTCCTACAGAAGGTTTTCCTATTGACTCCTTCAGCATCTTGGATTTTATTTCAGGTCCTTAATTCTTACATTTCTGAGCATTGATAGTAAGTGAAACCTGCAACTATAAAGGCATTAATTTGAAATTACTCAGTTCCTCTGTCACACTGCACAGTGAGTGAGGATGGATGGTAACGGGATAACTGATATCCTATTTATCACTGTCTACCATTAATTATGATGAATATTAGTATCTGCAGATGATAATTTTTCTCAGAGACTGGTAACAGTTTAGTAGCTTCTAAAATGAGTGCCCACCTTGTTTGACTTTTTCAAGCATGAAAGTCTAATACAATAAACAATTGCATGGTACTTGGGGCCAAGTGTTAGCAATGCAAAGCCACAGAGACTCCCAAACGAAAACTGGTAAATTGTTTCTGTTTAACAGTGGTGCCCTTCATTTTACAAAACAGGACTAGGGAAGAAGGTGGTATCATTCCCTCACTGCAACCTTTTTTGCTTGTTGGTTTAAGCCCAGCTGTAATGTTATTTAAATGTTTGTTTCTGGATTTGATTGAATGTGCCTTTATTGAGGGAAGGAATGCTCTTATATAAATGTGGCACAGTTTTGGTTTTGTTTTTTTTTTTTTTTCCAAGGGAAAACAAACCTATTCAAGTCACTTAAAGAAATGTGTAAAAGCTACAGCGATTTTAATTTAATCTGAGTGTATGTTTAATCACCTTTAAGGCACTTAAGGGATTTTGTTGATTTATGTATTTATTAACAGGGTTCTTTTAGATGTTGTTTCATGAATATACAGCCCCTTCAAATTAAGAGTAATGTTTTGGATCTATTCTCCTCTCTTTTGGCCAAATCTTGTAATTCCTGGAATGGGCCATACAGCTTGTGTAAACTGCTGAAGACCCCATACCCTGCAGAGCTAGTAAAACACCAGGTAAATAAAAACGGGACACGATGAAAAAGAGTAGTTGAAGTGTTTTCATTGTATAGAGCAGAGACATTTGATGATGAGTGGCTTATCCTCATTAGCCCCTGACAATTTAGCCCATGCACCCTGCTTTCCTTCCCTCCTGAAACCGCT
>NW_010223965.1:100481-118823 GCF_000690775.1 Eurypyga helias
TCTCCTTCCTTGCAATGTTATGAAGTTATAAATTTAAGTAATGGGTGGGCATTTCTTTGAAAGACATAGATCACGGTTTCAGCTGAATCTAAGTAATTTGTTTATTTTGTTCAGAAATAGGTACACACACTTTAGCCTCCCATTCATAAGGAAAAAACCTAAACCTCTGTTACCATCAAAATTTTGAAAATAGATATTGGTCATGTCCCTGCACCATGGCTGCCCAAAGCAAGTATGTGTCAAGGTGTTTAAAAGATGTATTCCAACCTTATCTCTTAAGTTTTCTCAGAAAAAGAGGAAAGATAACCAAGTGAGTGTGCATGCACATAACAACACATTCACCTACTCTGTGCACACAGTCATAGTTAAAGGATTTATGGGCCTAAGGTTGTCCTGCGAATGCCCAGCATCTGCAGACCTATGCAGATTTAACCATATTTAGTTATTTTATCTTTTAATTTCATTTTACTGGTAACCTTCCCTAGTCCCCTGCACCCATCAGTAGTGTCAAGTTGTACAAGAGGCTATTGGACTCCCGACCAAGTGTACCGGGACCTCACTAAAGTGCTTGTGCTCCACTTGAGGTGGATGGAATGAAGCTGCTCCCACCAAAATGGAAAATTCCTTCCAGTGAATTCTGCAGGAATTGGAAAAACTGTCCTTGTATAGAGGATGGATCAATTGCAGGCCCCTCAGCTTTGTAAAATACCCCTCTTCGGAGTTAAGGGCTTGTCTGATGCAGTCACATAACATATCGGTCCCTGTGAGAGGAGACTCTAGGCCTAGGAGTGCCTCCACAGAAGTGAATCAGGCTTCACCAAGCAACAGGCTAGGAAATGCTCTCCTCTCTCTCCCCACCACACAGTCTAATTTCTCCCTGAAAGCCCTGTCACATCTCTTCATCTTGGAGATAAATACTGATAAAGCTGCTGTGTCAAGTAGCCATGTGAGCGGGAGCAGGAAGGGGCTGTGGGAGAGCCATCCAGGCCGCTGACAAACACCAGACATGGCGGCCCACTCAGGCACTTGTTACAAGCACATAAACACTTGCTGTTTCAAGATATGGGAGAAGGGCAGCAGCTGAAAACAAGCTAAATCAGACGGTCTGTGTGACTGCTATTTATCAGCTCCTAATTAACTGTTAATTTGCTGGTCTCTAGGTTCAAGCACGGCCCTAATTCATCACAGACAGCAATGACAGTATCAGGGCTGGGGGAAGGTGCTCCGCACAGCACTTCAGCACTCTTCTCATTAACAAGAAAAAACGTGACATGAAGTAATTCATATTGCTGTCCGCAGCGGAGTTAAGACTGGGTGTAAAATGCAGGACCATTTAGAGGCAGCCTGTGCAGAATGAAGCGTGCATGAGATGACTGCCAGCGGTGGGACTGCTGCTGCCAGCCGGACAGTAGCCTCTGCACTGCGGGACCTGCCCTTGCAGGGAGGAGGAACAGGCTGGGAGGCCCTCTGGTAATTTTAAGCAACTATTTCTGGTGGTACCAGGAATAAGGAACTAAAGCAGTCTGTAAGTATTGCTAGAAAATATTTGGCCATTGCAGAGTAATGGTTAATTTTTTTATTTGCCCATGCAGAGAAAATGGTAGAGTCAACTTCTGCATGCCTACAATCTTATCACATCATGTTTAACACATCATTTTTCAATGAAAATTATCTCTCCAATGGATTATCTGTCTCAAAAACAGGACTGCCCTTTTCTTTCCAGAAACGTTTCTCCTGTGATCTAGTATAATCTTGTATGGCTCTATCACAGGACTCTCTCTGTTCATACCTTCCTAACAAAAAGTTTAGTACAGTGATTGGCTCAATATAGGTGATGGGCTCAAGACTTGCTGGATTGGGTTTACAACCCCCAAGCCCTACAGTCACCAAGTGCATAAAGTTAAGAGCATGTCTAAACATGAGGCTGTAAATGCTGGTGGTAGGAAGCAGGGTTTATGTTGTGTCTGAAACTCTTGTGGCACTCTGTAAACAGCTTTTAATAGTAAATTTTGCTTTTTATTATTGAGCTATGTACTCCCTGTTTCTCCTCAGTGCTGTGATCTGTGCTGCCATCCCCACAAAGCCACCAGCATACATGCCACTGAAATTAAAATTTTCACTCTTGTTCTCAAAATATTTTAAAAGGATCAGCAGCAGCAGGAAAATATTTTGCCCAGAGGAGCTAAGATGAGGAAGACTTTTAACAAAGAGGCCTCATAGAGAGCTTGTGACATTTACACGCTTTGTGACACTTCATATCCCCTTGTTATAACACCTAGTTAAGGTTTTCCCTTTATGGTTTTTCAGGCATAGAGCACCTTATTAATGTCAGGCCTCCAGCTCTCCCCAGCTAGGCTTGGCTGCTGCCTGCTTAAATGAGCCCTGCCTTCTAGGGGATAATGATTTTGGGAGGTGCCTTGAATTAACGTTAAGGGGCAAGTTACACTTGTTAAGAGTGCTTTTCGTGCTCTGATAACAGAAAACACTTTATTGTTTACACTGAAATTTGGCAGGATGCTCAAGTATTTATTGCAATCTTGGGAGCTGGGTGTTGCTCAGCAAAACTGGCTGCTTTATTAACGCTTGAGGATCGCCTACTGCACAACAGTAGCTTTTCACTGGGATTTTGACAAGCTCACCTGCATGAGAGGTGACCTGCAAATCCAACACCTCCCTTTTCTTTCCGCTGACTCTTAGATTTGTGGATAATGTCTCTAAATGCAAATATAGCGTAGCTCATGTTCATATCACATTTGCAGTTGGACTGGTTGAGCCCAAATGGCTGGATCAAAAAGGATTTTACTTTTGGATCAAGAGACTAAAAGGCAAAATTACTTCTGTCATTGTAGGATTGATGGAGCCAATTCAGAAGGAAGAGGAGTCAGGGGCATTGATTCACAAATGCAAAGAGACAAATTCAGGATGATTTTGTGATTTACTGAATAGTTTCGAATTATCCTTCTCATCACTTTGAGTTCTTGCTTCTAAATTGCATGGAAGAAGCCCAGAGGTACTGAGGGTTTACAGCTTTGTGTATATAGCCTGTTACTGATTGTGTGCTAGGCAGATTAGCACGATAAAAATATAACCATTACATTTAGCAATTTCCTTAGACTTCTGTTGAATTTTTGTTTTTCACATCATGTTGTTTTTCTAGATCAGGATAATTTGTTAGGCCTAGTGAGTTGCATTCACTTTACAACAAAAAGTGAAAAATTAATTTCATAAATGCATCCAAATTCACAAATAACAAGCAGGTCTGAAGGCTGCAAAAAACTGGTGTGAAGCTTCAGCATTTTTCTGCAACACTCCACAGTGTCCAGATTGTACTGCTGAACTGTCCTGAGCTCTGTGAAAGATGAGGTGGCACTGGCAGAGCACTGAGCTCTTGTCACTGCTTTGTGCACACAAACTTAGCGGTAATAGATGGGCAAGGGCTGTAAGACTATGACTGCTAGAGAAAAATCCTGTCCTCTTGGGTATTGTTTCCATATGGTGGTGTCAGTCAGCTCAGGCACAAGTTACTGAACAAGCAACTAAACTGTGCTAAGAGATAGACCAATTTAGTAAGAAAAATTAGGAGGGCAGTGTTGACTTATTTTTGTGATCACATATGAGGTAGGTCCACTTAAGACTTGTTAGAGCTTTGTCTTCAAATCTGTGAAGAGAAGGTCAGAATAACTGAGCTGGACTGCCACACTTCCTATACAGGGAATTTGCAATTTCAACACTCAGCTTGTTGTGTTAAGAAAAGCATGTGGGTGTGTTGTACTCTCATGAAAATGATGAACTGCTTTGCACCTTCACAGGAAGGAAATGTGTTGCCTTTCTGGGATCACAATCCTACAGCAAATCGCCAATGAGCTGTGAAGGTGAATACTTGTCTCCTGAGCCTGCAGCCAGCACACAGACTGCTCTCTGCCAGTTCTGGGTGCTGTGATGTTTTACACTGATAACCAATGAGGCTCAGCATTTTGGGACCAAATGAACAAAGATACATACTCACCTAACAGGCACTTCCCCCTTAGCCCCCACTCCTCTGGTAAAATACTTGTGAACTACTGTTTCTTGACCCCAGAAAACTGGATATATGCACATAAAATAAATGCCATCATCTATAAACCACTTTTGTCTCTCTTACATCCTAAAATGTTCATTATTCAAGCTTTAAAAATAAGTTTAAAATATACATTTATTTCTTCTAAGCAGGCACCTTTCATGTGGTCTTTCTATGTACTTGGGCACCTAGAGGCCAGATTCAAGCCAGCACAGGACAGAAGAGAATTTCCTGTTAAACAAGAAAAAAATGTGGACAGTTTCCTTGGTTTCACCATCACAGGAGGCAGGTAGCAGACAGCAGTATAAGGCATTACTGCAGGAGCAGGGGGAAGGACACCTGGAGCCCAGACAACCCTTTTACTTCTTCGATGGTCCCTGTGTGAGCAACGCTTACAGTCATTGTCGCACATTTCCCTTGCTGGTGGCTTGGGAAAAGCATCAAGGTTTGCTTGTGCTTGTGAGTGCTACAGAAGGCCCCTTGTCAGTGCTTCACAAATGAATCGTGGAATATGGGTATTTCTGCAGAATTTTCTGTGAGTCTGCTCACTGCAAAGATAGCTACAGTATTGGAGAGGCGGAGGTTAGACTGACATCTGCTGTATTTCTCTTTTTTATTTCTTCCTGAACTGGTGTGCAAAGGATCAGGTCCGTTCCTATTTGAGCTTTATTATGCCCAGGTACTGGTGTTCGAGGTGAATTAGGAGTTGTGTCTGTTCTTAAGTTTAAAGTGGAGACACATTTGTTTGCAATCACAAGTACCTCAGTTGTTAGTCATTAATTACCTAACTTTGTGCATGTGGTGTTATCTCATAGCCATTAATTGTGCTTTCCAAATAATCTTTAGTTAAGATTTAGGGTGACAACTGCCCTTTAGTAATGGGATATAGTTATATTAAAAAAAAAAAAAAGAGTCACTTTAAATGACTGTAAAACCCCACAGTATTCTATAGTAAAAAGGAAAAATAAATTACATAACTTGTGTTCTTAGGCCCTAGTGCCCTCTTTTTCCAGCCCACTTTTCATTAGCATGCCAGACAGTGAATTGCCAGCAGAATATAAAATGCAACTATGGCCAAATAAGCCACTTATTCATTTTGATAACAGCTTCCATCTCTGTAACAGGTGCAGCCCAATTAATGTAGCTGTTGACAACCAACCATTACAAGAAGTGTAGGAATAACATGACTTCTGTATCTTCTCAAGTTCTATGAGATAAATCCTTCATTCTCCCTTTCCCCTCCCAGGCGATGTATATTCAGGTATCCTTCACTTGCATCAAGGCAAAAGAGGTTAATGCATTCCAAGTGAAATGCCATGGGTTTTTTTCTATACGGTAGTACCTCAACTATGTGTGTGTATCCTGAGGAGTACTCACTTCTGAAAAAGTGTATGCAAAAAGCAAGTTTTCTTCCCTTGTGTTCCCCCAAGTCTTGTGTATCTGATTTGTCAGCAGATGTGAAAATCAAACCTCAAAGAGAAGAATGCTATGTATTGTCTTTGTTGCCTTTACTTCAATGATTAGAGAGGGAGACCGACCCAAAAAGCGATCTAGGGACGGGATTCACCTCCAACACTGGGCTGTTTTGCTCCCCTGAATCATCCCTGATCATCCTCTTGTTCTTGCGTTGCGCTGTGGTGACTTTGAAGGAGCATCTCTGCTCTTCTCCTGCCTCTCAGAGGTTCAGCTGTCTGCCTGGCTATCTCATAAGCATCTCAGACACACACCATATACCACTTACATAAAACATCAGTGTGTTTAATGCCCACCATACCTCAGCTGAGAACTTTGGGTGCAACCATAATGCTGACTCCAGTGTTAGTGTTGTAACTGGATGATATTCTGGTGCTGGAGTCCACATGTGAAGCTCTGCCCTATGACAGAGACCAGGGAAGGACTTGACTTCCCTTGGTAGGGCTACCAAAGTCCCCACAACTGTTTGGAGTTTCCTGGTTAAGCAGCACATAACCCTTCCTGCCCGTGTGACACTGTGGAAAATAAAATGCTTTTTATGAGACTCACCTGTGAGAGAAATGAAATAATAAAATTGGATCAATAATGAAATAGTAAAATTGGATAAAGAACTTGATTAAACAAAAGCTCAGTCACTCACATGAACCTTTAAAAGTGAGGAAAATTTTTTGCTGAAAAATCTACATGTTCAATGGACCAATGGCATCCTCAAATTTGCCTGATTATTTTGACTGATACTTTGTTTTCTCTCTACATCTCTAGATCTTCTTAGGTGTGACACTTAAATACATCAAAATGATTTAGTACCTACTTCATCACCACATTATCCATTCCCTTTGACCAGAGCTGGAGCCTTCATTGCTAATTCATTCGTCTGCTTCAGGAGAGGAAGAGTCCCCTTAAGCTTCCTTATCTTTCCTTTCAAGTCATCCTGAGACTAATCTAGACTTCCCAAGGGCCCTCTTTGTAAATATGTACTCTATCTGGCTCTGTGATGTTCATGGATTGTGAGTTGCTGAACACTGTAATTAGTAGACTCAATTAACAGTGGCTTGAAGATGTTCACCATCTTTACAGGATCGATCACTAAGATTGAAAACATAAAGGTGGCTTCTCCTAAATTACAAAATACCTGTTTCCTTTAATTGTAGATAAATTCAGACATTTTCATCTGTGTTTTGAAAATCAAGTAGTTCAATCTTTGAGAGTCTGTTAGTTAAGACATAAGATATACTTCCATGACCCAAGCTAGATTGCTCTTCTTTCCTATTCCTTTTCATGTCTGGTTTCTTTCTGTGTCAAGACTACAAGTCTTTGATTCTTTATCAAATTGCATCCAGTATTGCTGACAGGTAAGAAAATTGGTATGATGTGGTAACTTCTGCTTATCCTGGAATTTGAACCAGTGTGTGAGAGTGTGGGCACCAATGTGTCCTAAATCCAAGCAAGGTCTTGACTTTTAAGAACTAAGGAGAAAATACTGGTACATTTGGAGCAGGGGTGAACACTACATTTATTTGTTAGTTTTCATGAGCAAGCACAGGAAACAAATTAAATTGTAACAGAGTCTTAATCATACCTCCCTGAGCACAGACCTGGTTTTCAGGCAGGGTGATACAACTGATGCTGCTTCCCGTTTCA
Organism: Eurypyga helias; assembly: GCF_000690775.1. Taxonomy (NCBI): domain Eukaryota; kingdom Metazoa; phylum Chordata; class Aves; order Eurypygiformes; family Eurypygidae; genus Eurypyga; species Eurypyga helias. The sequence goes on from NW_010223965.1 coordinate 107,653, forward strand.
TCTGCCATCCAAAGTACCTCGTGTAAAGGCAGCCTGAGAAACCTGGGCCAAATTTGACCTTTGGTTTTGCTTTGTGGATGTGCTCTGAGGGGCAGTAGTAAGGAGAGGAGGAGCGAGACTCCTGCAGCTTTGGCTAGTGCCTGTGAACCTTTACTTGGTGGGTTTATGTGACAAAAAGACTGAGGAACCTGTAAAAGGATGACTCAGGGTGTGTAAGTGTAAGTTTCTAGTGCCATTCAAAAACTGCTGCAGAAGTGCACAGGGCTCCTGGTCTGTGTCACCCTGTGGCAGCTCTATAGCTGTAGCAGGGTTCCCTGGGTTAGAGGAAATGAAGACCTGCACCCGTGGGTGTCCAAACAATGTGACCAATGTGACTGATGAGCAGGCCATCATCTGCCACTGGTTTTATTCCTCCTGTTTCATAGCCTCTTGAAAAGAAAAAGACTAGGAAATGTTAAATAAAAGGACTGACTCCTGAACCAAGGTGCTACAGAGGAATCTTATTTGATTCAGGGGGAGTTGGTTTGACTGACAACTGATCCGTGTCCTGCCTCTGTGGACCTAAAGTCCAGATCAGAGAGAATGAGAACTAATTGTCTAGTTACATCCTCCCCCCAGCCTAAGAGAGTCCTCTTAAATCTGTTCCTCATGGGAAAACTGCAGGAGAAAACAGAATTTTCACCTGCCCTCCTCCAAAGCCAGGAAACCTTCAGTGTGAAGGGACCGTACATCACACAGTGCATCTGCAAAACCCTTCTTCCACCTATGCCCCAAGACAACTGTGAGCTTGGGACTCTGCTGCACAGCTCCAAATTTGAATAAAGGCATCATGTCTGCATATGTGGTGTATTTAAAAACTATTGTTAGTAGGATCAGATAAACAGTAATTTAATTTTAATGGGGATGTTTATGCTGAAACATCTACAAGTACAAAGAGCCACAAATCATATCTGCCTTTAATTAATTCGCTTGATAAATCAGTTTCTCAGACTGCACCAAATTACCTTAATGAGGAAAAATCCTTGTTTATATCAACAACATTTAGCCAAATGTGGAATGTTTATAGCAATAATTCAACAATGTCCTTCAAGGAGCACAAACAACAATGATGAATGTTCAGGTTGTGCCGCTCTCTCTGTTCTCTTCCCTCCCATCAAATAAATAATATGTTTGGTTTAAAAATAAATGGAGATGCTTTGGGTAAGCAGCAATATGGCTGAAGGGGAAATGGGCTAAATTATAGCACTAAATTATTTGCTTAGGTAGGTGAAGGTCCCACCTAGTCTGAAACAGACTGTGCACAGACCCTTTATAAATCAGACTCACCCTGAGGTTTGGCTTTATTTTAGGGACAATTTGGTTAATTTGTAACTTTAAAAACAAAGTAAACTTTAAGTAAATCTTGATGGGTCTGAGAAATTCTTTCTCAGCTCCAGCAGCACTTAAGTTACGCGTTCCCCGCCGGATACATCTGCCGGCATCCCGCAGCAGATGTTCCCTGTGGGTCCCGGCACAGGCTCCTCGTAGTTACATGTGACCCCACAACTTGCTGCAGGGCCCTGCAGGGATTCAGAATGTCGGGAAGATTTAACTTGAGTTTTAGTCCATGTAACTCTGTTTCCCTCCATGCTCTCAGTGCTCTTGCCTTTCCCAGTGACATTTGAAGTGTGTGTTGCAGCCATCCCAGGACGGCAGCACCGGGACAAGTCAGTGGCTGCCAGGTGAGATGGGTGCATGGAAGTGGAGACCATGTGGTGAGACACAAGAGCTTTGTTGCCATGCCGTTGCTGGTGGAATGCTGAGGATTTTGGCTTCTGAGTGCTGAATATGTTTCCAAGAGTGTACTGGGGCTGTTGGTCGAGATGTAACTGTTCTGATGTTGAGCATGGGGTTTTGCCCATCTGTGGTCATAGAATTTGCTAAGTTCAATGACAGTTCAGGGTAGAAATGGAGGAGGAAGATGCTTATAAAGAAGATGTGAAGAAATCGGTGTGGTAAAGAGAATTGTTCAGCGGCTGGTTTTTTGTTAGGGGAACCCAGTCCTCCCTGACATTTTAAGTCTGGGGCCACAGGGTTACTCCTTAGAGAGATTTTTGCTTCTTTGCTGCATATATAATTTTTTCTTTTTAATTGGAGCAAGGAAGCTATACATGGCTCTGTTTGTGACTACAGCAAAGCAAAGTGTTCTCAGCAAACAGCTTTTTCTAATTAATTTTTTGATTTTCTCCAAATTTTTGAAATTGCTCTTTCTAGCATAATTTTTGAACTCTCCATATAATTTCTTTCAGTTCCTAGTTTGTGAGCACACTTTATAAAGACTTTGCTGCATTTTCAATTAATTAGAAAACGGACATTTGGGTTTATACGTCATGTATTTTTTTCTTGTTTGACAGCATCCTGCAAAGCCTTTATGAGCATTTGTCTGTATTTATGAATTCAGTATATTCTCTCTGCAAGTCTTTTCTCAGAATTCAGTTTCAGGACAATTCTTGCCCATCATGGGGTTTACCCCAACAGTTTCTTGAGAATGACAATATAAAAAGGATGCAAATAATTTAAAAATTGATTTTAAAATTTGAATGAATGTACGAAATAAATATTTTTCAGCCTTGTTCATAATTTTGAATAACACTGATTATCATACTCAGAATGAAAATGGGACTCTCTCAGTTCTCCATTCTATCCTTTTAGTTGTACAGCACAGTTGATCTGGCATATCTTTGCACATATTTTTGTTTAGATGTGAAGAAAAAATGTATTAATCATAGTGAACCGTAGGTATTTCACAGCAAAATGTCCATGCTTGAAATAAACATCAGAATCTTTTATGGTCTTGTTGTAGAGGGGCAAAATATGCCCTTGTAAGAGCAGTGCACACCACTGCTGAGAATTATCCTTTTCCTTTCATTTCTATTTGCTATCCTTTTCACTTTCCAAAGCAACTCAAATAATTCCTGGAGAAAAAAGAGACTTTTTTATTTAATAAATCAAAATTGAATATAAATATCACTTTGCAATTATGAGTGTTTAAATTCCAAATTTTTTAGGCTAATCACTTTCAGAAACAAACAAGAGATTGAATTTATATCGCCTGCAGTTGTTATTGGAAAGGTATGCCTAGAGATTGCTAAATGAAGTCAGTCCCAGTGCAATTATGATCACTCAAGCATGCTTTCAACGTATCGTGCCAAATTAGGTAGATTTGAGCAATTTGACTTCCTGTAACAAATCTCTGGGGCACTTTTGAGAAAGTACAGACTGTTTACAAACACTCTCAGGTTTCATGGGTAACTCGGCGCAGCAGCGGGCCCAGCAGCACACAAGCACACACCTGTCAAACTGTGACAGCACGGACTTCTCATGCCACATGTGCTGGAGAAAGACCTCACTCCCTAGGTTTTGTTATCCTTTATTTGCAATTTAAAAACTGAAAGGCCACCAAAGTTTTAATTACCTTGGACTCAGTCTTTTGAAAACCAAACCTCTACAATCTGTTAAATGTAAATATTGTCGGCTTTCTGTATTAGATTTTTTTCTTTGATTTTTTTTGCTGTTGTTGTTGCCAGTGTTGAACTTTTTTTCCTCCTTTTAGCACAAAAAAGGAGAGATTGTGTATCTGGTCTATACAGGACGGAGGTACAACAGTTTAGCTAATGCTTCTGTAGAACTGCTGTGCCCTGTTCCTGATCTAGTATAGATGGTCGGTACTTCTGAAAGCGCATGTTTCAGTAGATCCTTAGCTGACGGCAGAGGTCTCATAATCAGTACAGCCAGTACACATATTTAAAGTACAGTGTCTTTAAATATGTGTTAAAGACACATATTTCCCACTGAAAACACAAAACCTCCTAAAAAGATAAATCCGAATCATACAGAATGTACTGAACTGGGTCTGATATTGCGCTTACCAGCTTTGCAGGGTAGTTTTCTTCCTGAGACAGGGATCAAATTGCTTTAATGCAGTTAGTGAACAACACGTTTTTTTCCTGTGCAATGACAATAATGTAATGACAATAATTGCAATTCATTAACAGTAATCACAATAGTTTCCATTTCATGGTCTTTAGCCCAATTCCATACCTGTGCCCACGTACAGCTTCATCCAGCAGTAAGTGTTTGTGGGCCTGAAGGCTTGAAGGTGTAAGGTTACTCTGTAGGTAGTCATGCATTGAAGTGCTTGATTGGGTCATTGCCAATGTGCCCAGCACCATGAAGGACTGAGCTCTAAAGAGGTGTTAAAGTGCTTACTCCTCCCCTAAGTATTTTAATTTCAAAAACTAAGTCTTGTTAGTTGTGTTGCTCAGCACAGCACTGCTGCAGCCTCACCGAAGTAACCATGCTGAGCTGTCCCATTCATCACGAAGTCACAGTAAAGTCCTTTAGGTCACAGTTTTTTCTAATAACGTCAAAAGGCACTGCTTTGAAGTGCTTCACTTGCAGGGAGGGAGAAGGAGAGTGAATGGGTGGGTTAAGAGCAACTAAAAAGAGCAAAATGTTTTTAAGCCCTTCCCAACTGCTGCACAGACCTTCACTCACATGGGTCAATTGTGGCAGCGGAATCCCATTAGACTTTAGTGCTTTGCAATAGTTGCTTTTCTGCAGGTCACTGTAAAAAATAAACGTCAGTCCTATGTGTAATGTGAAAGGCCAGAAGTGGCACCACTGTGCAGTGCTGCAACACCAACCCCCTTTTAGGCTGGTAACTTCTGCACCTCTTTATGAGCTTTTCATGATGTACCTAGAGAAAAGGGTGAGAGAGTTACCACAGTTATCCCATCACGGGAACTCATTCATCACCTTATAATACCTCTCACTGTTATAAATGAGAACTAAAACCTCACTGAAATGCCTTGGCAGCCTTTCCCCACCCCTCAGTTCTAACAGCTGGAACAGCTAGGGCTGGTGGAGAAAATAGGGTCTCCTCATTTCAGTACTTTTCTGCCTCGGCCTTTCTTGGATCAATCTCTTCTTCACTACTGCAATTTGTTCATGTCGTTGGGTTTTGTGCATTCCAGCTTTCTCGCAGCGGTGCTCATCCTTCCCGTGGGATATGCAGTCCCTGCTCTGGGCTCTGCAATTCTGCGGCTGCTGGGATGTGTGCTTTGGGCCAGCCTTTCTCTTCCCGTTTCAAGGCAGACAATCAGCTGTTCTTCAAGAAAATGTAAACTAAATAAAGTATCTTTGGCCTCCAGTCTAGGGTGCTGTGCTACAGATGTGTAGCATGTCAAGGTGTCATCGTGGTCCCAGGAGGTTGAATATATGGGCCTGAAGAAATGCTGAAGAAACACACAAAAACACAAACCCTGGAAATCAATTTGTGTCGCTTTTTCCAGTGCTGTGCTTATAAGATCAGAAAGATCTATATTTTTTAATTGTCTAGTTTAAATTTCATGGTTGTTTGGGTTTTGTTGATTTTTTTGACTCTGAAGCTGTAACATAACCTGCCTCCCCTTTTGTAACCCACCTAAACAGTGTGCAGTGTCTCTGTCCTGTAGCATGGGCATCTGGGTTTTCATCATCTATTGCATTAATTAAAAGTTTCTCCTGCCTAATGAGTGTGTGGTCCTGAGCAAGCTGTGCTAGAGGCCTGGTGCATCCAAGTTTATTCATCACTTAAAAGCTAATTATACAATCAAAGGTTTTCCATGCTGAAAGATAGCTGAGGCTGGTTTAACAGATGACATTTTAGAGTTGCAGACCAAAACAAGCTACTTCAAGCTGGCTCAGAGTGGGCTGGTTAAGTTTTGCCGAAACAGCACATTTCCCACCAACTGCAGCTGGGAAGTCAAACTTCTGAGTAATTGCCTGAACACAGAGGGAACAGCCAGAGCTAGGTTAACTCTGGATGTAGCAGCAGCTGTGTCTCCAGCTGCAGGTCCGCCAGCTTAAATGTATTTGCTGTACATTAACCTGGGTGCTAGCTGGTGTGAATGGCACCATGGGTTCTCCTCCCATGACTACGAAGTTGAGCTGCAGTCCTGGTGCCTGTACGGCACAGGGACCCATCCCAGAGCCTGGGGACAGCCTCAGCACCCCCATCTTGACTGGCAGGAGGGGCCGTGCCCACAGGCTGGCCTTTGAGACCAAACTGGACATGCCATGTGTCTTAATCCAAGGTTGAACAGCAGTGGATGGTTAAAATTTTGCTTGCTGTAGTTTAAGCTTTGCAGCAAATTGGCTATAGAGAGCAAACTTTATAGAAATGTTAAATATATGTGATTGCGCTCCTGCGCTGTAAAATGGTGGTGAGGAAAACATGAGAGAAAGGGACCATAAAACAAGAGGTACGTTGAGGTGATTTTTCACACTTCTCTGGTAAGTCATTACATTGTGAACAATGCCAGGCCAGCCAGGCAGGACTGTCTCGCTCCCGTTCAAAGTGCAAAACCACTTTAGATCTCTAATTTTTTTGTGTTCGTGAATTTCTTCATTATAAAGAAGAAAATACAACCTAGCATGTTATGAAAATATATTCACTGCATAGCGCAAAAACTAGGTATATTGATGTTTTGCAAGGTAGTTTCAATGCATTGGACTGGGGCTTTTGCATCTCCTGCATAAACATTTAATTTCCAGTGTCGTTGCTCAGTTGCAACAACAGAGTAAGTTTTCCACAGGAGCCGGCAATGCATCATTATTTTTTTCCTTTTCTTCTTTTAATATCGGAGGATTTTGTAAGAGTCACTGCTTGAAGACTAGCCTGACTGTCCTTGATAATGATCACAGCGCCACTGTGACTCTATTTCCTACTGGTAGCTTGCAGCTTTGCCCCTCACATCTTGTATCTCTCCGGGGCTCCTAAGCTTCAGCCCAAGCTTAGTATGCTGTGTATGGTAAATAAGCACTAACAGATAACATCTCAAGTTATTTCCAACTTTGAACATTTTTCCAAGAAATACAAAGGTCAAGTGGAGTGAAATTGTTTTTAAAAACAAACAGGCCAATGAAGAAAAGAATTAATTGCAGGTTTGAAATAGCATAATGACGTTAGAAAATAGCAAACTGGATTTGTAGCTTGAAATCTTATTTCAAATGATTTATGTTCATCATATTTCTGCTTGTAAACAGAGATTAGAGAATAAACTTAATAAATCTCCCACTAAGGCATAGAAAAGCACATGTGCATTGCTAATGTTTTAAAGGTTTCAGTTAAAGCTCCAGATTTTGCTAACAAGCAGACACATTTTTTGTAATGAAAGACGAGTAGAAAATACTTTCCTGTGAATTAATGAGCAAATTTTTGGATTACACTCACAGCTGTTACTACATGGGCTGGCTTTGGTCATTGTAATATATTCTGATAGTCCCCCTAGTAACAAGTAGAGTGGTCTCACAAGCTAGGAAGAGTTCAAAGCTTTTGATTACATGCGGGTCCTTGAAGCTCCCAGTCACTCACGCTCTACGATGCATGCTCTCCATCTGCGAGAGCATCCACATGACAGAAGCTTGCAAGAAGGCCTGCTTGAGCAATGCTTTCAAGATGTCAGTAATCAGCTAACAGCAGACATTAAGAGCAACTATTACAGCCCTTGCCATCCAGGTTTGGGGATTTCTGTGTTCCTTCAGGAATGATCAAACTTAATCTCAGTAATACAGAGCACAGCCTCTCCAAAAGAGATCCAGGCTTGTCATGTGTCACACTGTTTGCTCAAGCCAAAAAAAAAAATTTTTTTTTTTCCTTCAACTTCTAAGTTTCATCTGCTGAAGCATTTGAAATACAACATGCGCCCCGAACGGCTGGGCCGGTGAACCTAACCTTGCTGCCTCTGCCCAGGCGAGGCTTGAAATGGGAATTGTCTCCAAGAAATGCCCAAAGCACTGACCTGTCATTGCATGAACTCCGCAAACGGTCAGAATTTGTCTTTCTGTTCCAAACTTTACTTCTATGAGCCCTCAGGTCCCCCTCATGCCTTGTGCATTATACACTTTCCATTAACAGATGCCACATGTTAACAGCTTTAATAGAACTTATTATGTTTAATGGGACGGTGGTAGGGAAGTAGCAAGCAGAATGATGGATAGTTGCAATTCATCCATTAAGAAAGCTTACTTTAAAAGTCTTCGGCGGTGTTTTACCTGTGTTTAAAGCATCTCTAAAGTGATCAATTAGCCAAGAACTTTTAAACAAAATTTAAACCTCAGAGCTGACTTGCAGCCTAACAGAAAGTATGAAAGATAAATTACTTCTGTAGCGCTGCAGCAGTTAAACTAATGTATGTGTGGAGGGTAATTGCATTAGTTTATAGGCTTTCATTTACATAAGAAGGAAATTGGTGCTTGACATGTAATGAAGTTATGTGAGAAATAACCACAATTTGCTGTATTGCATACTAATAAAATTCTGTTTGTTTAAGATGGTTTCTTGATGAGACGGTAGTTTTAACAAACTGATAATATAAGCTGAGAAAAGTACTTTATGAGCTGTTTTTTTTTTCTCGTTCACTCCAAATGCTATGTATGCTGCAGTGAATTTTATAGCAAAATACATGGGCTTATATATTTCATAAATAAAATAAAAATAAAGTGGTAGATACCTTGCAGCCTCTTTACTTCACTGCAAAATTATAAGGAAAATGATCTTGTTACTGTATTTGAATGTAAAGCAGCATTCATTTTTTTGGGAACCATACAACTGGTTGTCAAATTGAATTCTTTCTTTGTACTTCAGATTTTGACAGTCATGTTTTTAAAACATTTGCCTGGGTTCTTTCTGGTGTTATTTGGCGGTATTGTCCGCGATGCGTAAATGTGCAATAATTCAGCTGTCTGTTGTCCCGTGGACTTGGAAGTCATGAGCTACTCTCATCACAAGCTGTAACCCAAGAGGCAAAGCAACTCTTCTTGGTACTGCTGTAATACCGTGCTCAACTGCCAGAAGACAGGTTCTGTAAGAAAATTATTTCAGGAAGGGTCCATCATCTCTGATCCTTTTTTTTTTTTTTTTAGCTTTGTTGTTGCTTTGGGCAAACGTGTATCCATGTTTCTATGCATTGCATGCTGCTTGCTTTCTGCAAGACGAAAGCTTGGTCTTAGAGAAGGGCAATGCTAATATAAATTTAAGCAATACATGATTTGGCCATTTTGAGCAAACAATACCTTTAGGCAGAACATCAAAAGTAGAAATTACTATAGCTTGCATTTCACTCATCCAATTCAGCCTTCTCCCAAAATTTTGGGCTGTCCAGAGGAAGAGTTTGAACTAAGTGACATTCCAGATATGAGGTTGCGGTATGCTGACAGCAAAAACATCAGTGCATCAGAGTTTAAGATTCATTCTTCAGATTTTTTCTTGAACATAATTTTTAATCTCTTATTTATCTGAAAGGGTGCAGTAGTTTCTTTGGGTAAGAATGATTCTGCTATTTAAATTACAGAATATGAGTAAGGGTTTATTTATATCCAGGCAGTTCCTTAAATGGGAAACAATGCACTGGTGTTTGTTCTAATGTATTATTAATTTCAGTCTGCTGGATTTCTGTTCTTCTAGATTATGAACCTATTGTCAGGAAACAGCAGAATTTTGTATACCATTTCAATATATACAGATTCCCAAAGTTTGAAATTATATGATTTGTGCTCTTTGTAATACATTTACCCAGAAATGTTTGGCTCAGATGGAGCATCTGGTTCTCAGTGTGTTCCTAGTTTCAAACTCAGTTTTGGTTTTGACATAAGAAGACCAAGTGACAGAAGGTCACATATTGAGCCTCTGACTCAGCTGGAATGGAGAACCAAGATCCCTCTGCCTGCATGCCTTTTGCTCATTGTGCTGCAGAGCAGCTTGAGCGCCCATAGCGGGGAGGGTGTTGGTGCAGGTTACCCCACAGAGATCAGTCGGACAACTCATGCTGGTAACAGGTCACCAGCAACTGCCGAGACTGATTCAGATGTCTTTTGGGATGGAAAGTCACAAGAACTTCTCTGGTTTTCTCTTTATAACCCAGATTTTCTCTTTATAACCCAGATTCTAGGCAGTCGCAGGTGGGACATAAGCATGAATTTCTTTTCTCTTTGTATTATTAGTGCAAAGACTCTGGTGGACAGACAGGACAGGAGCATATGAAGTGAGTGATGGAGACGTGGTGGTCTTTCTGACCTTCCTATATAGAAAAGTCCATATATTAATGGTTAGAAGAAGCATTGGGGGCTTCTAGTGGTTATGTAGAGTGAATTTCATAGAATCACAGAATGGTTAGGGTTGGAAGGGACCTTAAAGATCATCTAGTTTCAACCCCCCTGCCATGGGCAGGGACACCTTGCACTAGACCAGGTTGCTCAAAGCCACATCCAGTCTGGCCTTGAAGACATCCAGGGATGGGGCATCCACAACATCTCTGGGCAACCTGTTCCAGTGCCTCACTACCCTCTCTGTGAAGAATTTCTTCCTGACATCTAATCTAAACCTCCCTGATTTCAATTTATACCCATTACCCCTTGTCTTGTCACTACAGGCTCTTGTAAAAAGTCCTCTCCCAGTACCCTTGTAGGCCCCCTTCAGATACTGGAAAGCTGCAATGAGGTCTCCGCGGAGCCTCCTCTTCTCCAGGCTGAACAAGCCCAGTTCTCGCAGCCTTTCGTCATAGGAGAGGTGCTCCAGCCCTCTGAGCATCTTCGTGGCCTCCTCTGGACTCGCTCCAAGTGGTCAATATCCTTCTGATACTGAGGGCTCCAGAGCTGGACGCAGTACTCCAGGTGGGGTCTCACCAGAGCAGAGTAGAGGGGCAGAATCCCCTCCCTCGACCTGCTGGCCACACCTCTCCGGCTACAGCCCAGGATGAATTTCTGTGGGTGTATCTTTATGGGTATGGTGCAGGGGCAGGGAAGACTTGTTCACAGGCCTAGTTGTCTGAAGAGCTGTCCATGTTGTAAGAAAATCTACAACCAGGTAATTGAATCAAATGTAGTACCTGCCACGTAAACATGTACGTGTCCAGGCCCCTGGCTGTGGGGAGTGCCAGGTAAATGATCTGCTCAGCCTGGAGGCTGAGCTGGGAGAGGAGGTTGAAAGGCTGAGGACTATAAGGGACTGTGAGAAGGAGATGGACTGGTGGATTCAGACTATCGCACCCCTGAGGCAAAGGCAACAGGTTCCACAAGAAGCACAGGATCCCCTATCCTCTTGCCACCAGGTAAGAGGAGGGGGCCTAAGAGACGGGGGAATGGAAACCGGT
>NW_010223966.1:0-48527 GCF_000690775.1 Eurypyga helias
CCGCCCTTAGGATTTGGAAAAAACCCACGGTCAGTCAAACGTCAGGACCTTCGATGGGACCAAGGTGCTGAAATTTGGTCCATTTCCTGGGGCGTGGGACCCTGCGGTAGCTCTACCACACACACACCCCCTCCCCCCGCCCCCCTGCCTTAACGCGTTCCTTCCCCTTCCGAGGCACGCTTCACAAACCGTCCTTCTGGCAGCATCTGGAGAAGCCTGATGGAAGCAAACCCTTAAGCAGGGAACTCCTCTTCTATACACACGTGTCCTCATCCTCCTCTTGGGCACGCCGAACCCGTGCCACGGTGCACCACAGCCTGTGGGAGCTGAGACCCTTCCCGTGATTTTGGGCGTTCCTGCTGCCGGCCCAGGTGGGGACAGCTGATTGTGGGCCTGGATGAGAACAACCCGAGTCCTTGCAAGCTCTGAGCAAGAGCTCCATCGGTGAGGCAGGGGAGGTGTGCTGCTTGCTCACTTGTCCCTCCCATAGAATCAGGGATTCTTTCAGGTTGGAAAAGACCTTTAAGATCATCAAGTCCACCCGTTAACCCAGCACTGCCAAGTCCACCACTAAGCCATGTCCCTAAGCACCTCATCCATGTGTCTTTTTAAATAACTCCAAGTATGATGACCCAACCACCTGCCTGGGCGGCCCATTCCAATGTCGTTCCATGGGAACGGTCACCTCCGAGCCTGGGGATGGTCACCTCTGCAGCAGAGAGTTGGTCACCTGGGGGCCTGGACCCTTCACAGATGGACCCTTCCCCTGCCTGCATGTACTGTGCCTCCCTCAGAGCCAGGGGATGCTGCTACCAGAGCTTTTGATCCTGATGTGGACAAGAAGCAGCAAGAAGGAAAACCCGGTGTTTCCCAACACTGGCAGAGTGGCAGTGTGCCATAGCACATGAACTTTCATCGGGCCGAGCGATGAACGTGTGTCCCATCCGCCAGCTGGCGATGGCATCATTGCTAGGTGGTTCCACGCCAGAAACTCGAATGAACATCCCAAAACAAAAAGCAGGTATATGTTGGTATATGTAGGTTTCCACCTCCTCTCCTTGAGCAATGTAGTCCTTTCTGACAGTGAAACTAGGTCGTCCTGCGTACTCGCAGGAGGCAATTCGGTTTGTCTCAGGTGTAGAAAAAAGCATTCTTGTATTATATATGTGCTGCTCTCTGGGCAGTGAAGGAAATTACCCTCTCGAGGGGAAAGGAACTGAAAGGTTTGTTTGTTTTGAGAGGGTTTGATAGAAGGTGACATTTGAAACACCAAGTATTACTGTTAAATTTTATAGCTCAGAACTATTATTGGGCTATATCCTAGAGGTTTTACTCAAACCCATGTTTTTAAACACCGATTTCTGGAAGTTAAGCTAAAGTGTATTGACATCAAACACCTTAGGTATTTGGTTTACTTTTCAGACACTTTGAATCCTTGCAGGGTAGGGCCTATGGAGACTTCCAAAAGGCAAAAATTTCACTTCGGAGCTTTCGACCGCTTGTTACGAGGCCTGGTCTATTGTAATTGCATTGGTTTTTTTATCTGCTGTTATTTTTCCCCAAACAGTTAATTCAATCACAAACAGTTCTTAACTGTGAGCAGTAGCTTTAGTTCAAGAGCAGGACTTGATATTGGGGTTATTCATATGAATCTACACAGCCCATAACCTCTTCCTCTGAGGTAACCAGATGATCACTAAGATTAAATACTAACAAAAATTATTATGAACCCATATATGAATGAACTGATTTCGTGTGTGTGTCCGTCCCCTGTACCCGCCCCCCCCCCCAATATTTACTAGATAACTTGCCTGGGAAATGTGTCTTAGTTTGGCTCTCATGGTTGACTCTAAGCCTCCTCTTACCAATACCCCTGAGACTCTTCGGTTAATTTTGTGGCACAAAATATTTAATTATGTGCTCTGCCAAGTGAATACAAGGTCTCAAATTGAATTTCAGCTTCCCTGGGCAACTATTTTAGACATTTTGGTAGAGTGTATTTTTTGCGTATTTTCTGCGTGCCAGATCCTGGCCCCATATCCATCAAAATAAATCTTCAGTAGTTCCACTGAAGTCTTGGAACAATCCTAAGTTATGTTATTAAGGTCAGATTGTGACCCTGAAGCTCTGGCAGAGACCCAAACCAAGAAATTTGTGTGGGAAATTGGGGAGGGAATAAATTAGCACTTGCCTATGCTTTTTGTGGGAGTAAACTGTTACAAAGGTGTGAACTAAGATTAAAGGCTCCAAATCATGGTGGATATTGCTTTCCAGCTGTTTCTGCTGGAAATAGCTCTGTGTGTATGGGATGGGTCCTTATTTTCTGGTGGTGCTCAGTCTCAAATAACAAGCAATTTCACTTCCCCTGACTGTCCCTGTCCCGCTCACTCCCTCCAAAGAAAAATGACTTAATCTTGTAAAATGAAAGTCCAGGGGTAGGTTCTAGCTTGGTTTTGGTTTGTTGTTTTTTTTTCCTCTGGTGAATTTAAACTGTCGTTTTTCTCTCTACCAAACAAAAGTGGCAGGTCTAAACAGTATTAAGTAATTGTGGTTGTCATACTGCACATTGTACTGCAGAAAAAATTAATTGCTGGGTTTTTTTCTGCCCGGGGGTTTAAGCAGCGGTCCCTTGGTCTGACTGGGAGCATGTCATTTCCCTCCCGATTGAGACTGCGTACCGTCAGGCAGCATGAAAGGATTCCTGTACAGCTGCACTGGGTGAGTGGGCGGGCATCTCATTCAGTAATAACATCTAATTTATACAGCCATGAAAATCTACGGCTATAAATAAACATTTCTGACTGACTTTGCATACTTACTCAAAATAAAATGAGAGGGAGAAACAGGCTGGAAAGAGAAATCTAGTGTAAATGTCATAAAGGCCAGATCCTCACTCAGTGTACCTCAGCAAAGCCTTTTGGAAATCACAGGGAAAATGTGAATTTGTGACCAATGATGTATGTATTCCTCCTTACAGGGCTTCACGTGCATCAGACAAAGGGGCAAAGCAAACCTAGCAGCCCAGCAGTCGTGTTTTGGGGACAGGTGTTCCTGATCGCTTTCCCAAAGAGCATGACCGGGATCCAGCTTTTCCATGCAGGATGTAACAGAGAGCAGTGCCTCTTCTCAGCCCTTTTCACAGAAAGAAACTCCCCTGCTGCTCCACTGTGTTTATCCTCTCCTGCCAAACCCCTGTAGTCCAGCAGCAAAAGTACCACACTGGATCCCAAAGGTAAATCTTGGTGCAAGCAGGAGCCAAGGACAAGGTCTGCTGCTCATCTTCTGGCTGGATGTTGAAAGAAGTGCCCCTCCATGTCAAGGCCCAGGTGTTGTTTTGAGTTTTTGACATTTAAACTGCTCGCACAGGACTATTAGTACAAAAAAAAAAAAAAAAAAGCCCCAAACAAACAAAAAAACCCCAACACCCCACAAAAAAAACCCTTCAAAAAACCCTGTACAAGGAGTCTCCTGAACTTTCTCCTCTTCCCTAATTCCTTCACAGTTTTTCTTCTGTCTGCCTCTCTGAAATATTTCCTTTGACCAGCATCTTTCAGCTGAATTCTTTCCATGTTCTCTTTCAGCTTCAACAGAAAAGGAGGGAGGGGGGTGTGTGTGTGTGTGTGTGTAATTGCTTACATTCCCCTTGGAAAGCTAGCTGGAGCGAGTTATCTAGATAAGCTGGGAATTTCCGAATGGGCACACATCTTCCGTTGAGTTAACTTAGTTTACAGTCTAGCCCTAGTATGGTAACTTCCCAGACTAGAATTTTATCAGGTGCTTAACATGTGAGAGGAACAACCTTATGTATACTTTTTTTTTTTTTTTAATTGCTGACAGGCAGCTTGCAATGTGTTTCATTTTTACTAAGCTCCAGCAGCATTTGAAAGATGAAAACACCACCCCTGTGAACTGTGTGCACAGTAGCCCTAAGCTCAGGGCTTTGGCAGTGAAGATGGAGTTAGGCATTTAAGTACTGCAACTAGTTTCAAATCCTCGCTTAAATGCAAGGCTAATAACAGAGATCTTTCCTTTTTCATGTTGACCATTAAGGAACACTTAGGCTACTGTCGGTTTTGCCTGTTTATTGGAGTTTGCAAAGCAGATCTCCAGTGTTTCAGACGTTAACAAGATGTTGAGGCTAATAACAGAAATCAACTATATTGAGCAAGATTAGTAAACATGTGAATAGAATGTAATTATATGGCAGGCAGCTTTATGTTAAACAGTGCTTTAAATTAACATGCTTTCTGTCAAAGCAATCATACAGTCAGTATAATTAGGTTACTTTTGCTGCAAGATTAACTGAAACCAAGAAAAAGGAAGAAAGTGATGCATTCAGATTTCCTGTTAAAATGGAGGGGAGATAGTATGCATATTAATATTCCAGAATGTTTCTCGTTAGAAGAATTTGGCTTCATGGTAAACTTTCTGAGCAGACATTGCTAATTACAGTCCTTGTTAGCCCAATTTGTTATCTAGCTAGCTTGGAAGTCACAGCACTGTTAAAATTGCCCCTCCTCCTAATCTTTTCCAGACTCGATGAAGGGTAATCCAAACAAGAGCTGGCTTGCATTCACAGGTCTTTTACAGTGTGGTGCCAAGCTCATGAGGGAGTTCGTTTACCAGTGACGAGCTTTAACCATGGACACATCCTCACGTACATTGTGCAAGAGAGGAGAAATCTGTGTAAACAGATGAACACAAGTTTCTTATTCATAGCAGTTGCAGAGTTATCATGTAAGAGGCAAACATTTCATATTTTCCACCAGTTTTCCATATGTCTGATGACATAATGGCTTCACCAGAAGCTGCAGTGCATTGGAGAAAGGATTTATCACAGCTGCATTTATTTTCCTCTACTTCATGGCTTCAGTATTCATGGAGAGATTGTTTGGCTTGAAGAGGACGATTCACTTGCCCTTCCGCCTGTAGTCCCGTATTGCTATTGAATCTCCTGTTCGGAGGCAGAGGAGAACAGATTATTTGGGGAAAAAAAAAGGCATGCCAAAGAAGTCATCTCACAGAATTAGCACACTCTTGGAGGAGGATGTGAACCTGGCCCCAGCCTCTCCACATCCCTGGGGAACCAAACCTGTCTGGGAGTGGGAGTAAGCTATGAGTGGGTGGCTTGGACCAGCTGCCAATGCCGAAGTGGTGCAGAAGTCAAATGAGCCCGGGATGTCCCTAGCAAATAAAGGTTTACTTGACTTCTGAGGAGGGATTTGAAATCTGCCATGGGCCACAGCCCTTGCTTTGCTAGTGGGGAAAAAGTATCTGCCACCAAACAAGCCTAACTTGGTGCAAGAATTAACATAGAAAACCTTAAAAATATGGCTCATCTGAAAAGGCAGGAGATGATTCATCCTGCAGGTAGGATATCTGGAACATCCTCACATGCCTGGCCAGGATGGAAGAGGACCTACCAAAGACCCACGGCTTTTGGAAGCACCAGCTAGAGTCCAGATGTGCTACCATGGGGCAATAACCAGATACATTTGGGCACCCTTATCCAAAGCACTGTCTCAGTCTCTCTTCTTCCCTGTTGATGATTGTTTACCCACAGGGAACCTGCTTTTAAAGGTGCTTTCCTTGTCCACAGACCTCAGAGGCTCTGAAACACTATTTGCTGTGTTTTATTTATCACCAGCCTGTATAGCATTTGGCAATTGATCTAGTATGGAACAAAATCCTGGTACTTCTTCCCTCCCATATAATCCCAGAATTATTTTGTACTGACCAAATAGAAATTTTAAAGATGAGGGAGAAAAAACTCCACCAAAAAAAGACTGGACTCTTAGGCCAGGGACAGCATATTAGCAAGCACCTGTTAATGTCTGGCTTCCAGTGATGGAATCATAAGCCCTGGGTCACTAGAGCTTCCGACCCCGTCTCCCTCCAGTAGATCATCAGATAAACTTGTCAGCAAGAATAGGGCATGTGACAGATGGTGCAGGTTTCCTTTAAATAGCTAGACTCCGCTACCCGACGGGTAAATTGCAGCTTGGGGGAGTGACAAATAGGAAGGGTATAAATATGCCATCACAGGTTTGTGGCACAACTAGGATGAACGGATGAGGCAAAAGTAAATATTCATAACTGGTTTGCAAAATTTGGGCTGTAAATCCTCTCACATTTGGGTTCCATTCATCATTGGCAATACCGTGAAGTTGTAGGTATAAACATTAGTTGTTCATCAAAAGAAACAGGTATACCCTGGGCCCTTATTCTTGTTTTTTTAAAGGCATGATAGGCCAAATGAAGATCTCTTCTGGAAAAGAGGCTCAGTTTAAAAATTCCTCCCGGACTCTGTAGTAACAAAGGGTGGAACCTGTGCCTGGATTGATAACTACCTGCAGAACTTGAGTATGTTAATGCATACAAAAACTGCAGTTCATAAGCGTCTACCAGTACAATGGCAGAATGACATCATACCCCACACAGTTTCCCTTTGCATCCTTTTATTTGCCACTCTGATTTCTGCAACCTCAACAGCTGCTCAGAAGAATGAGAACATCAAGAATTCAATCGTGTCGTAGCATTGCTTTGCATTGCGCAGGTTTACGCACTTGTCACATAGGCTGGGTTTCCCAATAGCTGACTACAGCGTATTCAGGGAGCTTGGTTTCACCAAAAATAAAACCCAGGGAAAACAATCGATTCCCAAAACATGTTATATGTTTCTCAAAAATGCTCTTAATGCAAAAATACTCCAAAAGGAAGAGGAAAAATCCATTAAAGAGCAGATTGCTGTTGAATTTGAGCTCAGCCTTAGGTGAACCCATTTCAGCAATATCTTCACAAGATATTCAAGAGCTCGTAGAAGATCTGGAGGAGCACATCCATCTGTGCACTGGGCATGAGGAAGTTACTCCACTGTCTTTTTCCTGAGTACAATGGCTCTTACTTTTGTTGTACTGCCTCACCCCTTGTTTTACAATATCTTTAATTTTGGCTTTTGTCTTCACCCCCCACAGTGTTCCTCAGGCAGGTACTGGCCAGAGCTTTTCCCAGTTAAATCACTGGTGGAGCAGGTACCTGTGCTAGCTATAGCTCCTATCTACCTACATTTCCAAGTACTGAAATGAAGCAGCTGATGCATGTTACCTTGATGTTGGTTTTGGGGTTGGGTTTGAGTTCGGGGTTTTGTTTTTTTTTTTTCCCCAGGTGTGTTAAATGGAAGGAAAATAAGTCTGCTCCATCTTCAAATGGTGGTGCCAGAGAAGAGACCTTGCCTGAAATGTTGCTCTGTCTGATGTGGAGAACCTGGGTCTCTATTTGTCCTGAGGATCTGTGGTTGTCTCACCAGGAGCAAAACCTAAGGGAAAACTGCTTTGCTTTATTTTTGAGGGTTCTCATTTGACCAGTCAAAGTAAGGTGAGATCAGTTGCCTATGTGATGTTTCCTACCCATCGGGAACAGCAGAAGCTACTGTGTGGTTCATCTTTGGTACTTGGACCCTGCAGCCAAATTCTTGGCTGAGGTAAATTTATGGCAGTAAAAGAATCAGCCCATTGTTTCCAATTATCCTCTTTGGAGTTTCTGTATTACTCAGCATTGTCTAGTACTCCAGAAACTCTGGGATTTAAAACAAAAAAAAAAAATCATTACTGGTACTATTTTCTGTGCCTCTCAGGCTGTGCAGCTGGGTTGCCTTAGTTACCACCAATCCAACTGTGCAAGTGGAGGGAGAGGCACATGAGAGATAATACATTTTTAAAACCTCCAATACTGTATGAAGCAGTTTGTCTATAAATAATAAAACAAATTTAGGGTCTGGCATCTTTTGATTGTTCTGAAAAGGAAAAACAAGGTTATATTATTTGACAGCCTGGATTTTCCAGCTCTTGGAAATGACGCTGGATCTTTTTGGTCAAGCACAGGACAAAATTTAAAAATGACTTGTTTGAAGCTGGAAGCTGCCATCCATAGACTGTGGAATAAGTTGGAACTGAATATACATTTAAGGGTGAAGAAGAGTAAATATTTATGTAGCTAGCTTTAGGAAAAGCAATAGTGGCCTGAAACTACAAAGGAACGTGGTAGAGAGCCCACATGAAGTATGTGGTATGCTGTGGGACAGCCTTCATTTGCAGCATAGCCTGCCACAGGGTGCAAGTCCAGAGGAAAACCAGGCTTGCCACTCACACAGAGCTGTTTGTTAACCATCTCTTGCACCTTTGAATAAATGCAACTGATCTGGGCACAGATTTTCTTCCTTCAGGTGGGAAAGAAGGAAGCAGCAGCAGCTGCCCTGGAGCCTTTTCCTCTGGGGCAAAGCCTGGCTGCAGCAGCCCAGGCAGGGCTCTCCGCCTTGGCAGATGCCACTGGCATCAGGTCTAATTGCTCCAGGTGTATCCAGATGTGCCTATAGAAACCTAGTGGGCAGCTGCATTCCTCTGTAACTCGAACTGTGCCTTTGGGGGACCGAGCAGGAGGTAAAAGGGAGGGCGGAAGTGCCCTTCTATGTGACCTTTCTTTTGGGGGAGGGAGGAAGTGGGCAGGGTGGAGGGTATGGAGAGATGAAGAGGTCTGTCCTCTACCTACCACCATGGATTGTTTTGCTTTGTGTGTGGTTGCTTTGTGGTTTGTTGTGTTTGGTCCCTCTCCACCTCCCCCGCCCCACCCCCCGCAGGGTCATTCTAACTGCATTATCTCCCTTATTCTGCTGGGAAGGTGATACAGGAGAGGGCAGGATGAAAAAAGGTACGTGGAGCCATTTTTGCTGCTAGAAGAAAGTTATGTCGGAATTGCAGCTTCATTCAGTTTGCAGCTGTTTTTACTCCAGCGATGCTGAGCCAAAGATTTGCCTCAGTCAGGAACATATTAAAACTCTGGCACACTCTAATTTGGATTAGCTTCCCTCTGGCTGTGTTTCAATACTTACCGGGACCTTGTTATCAATACCAACTTAAGGAAGTCCTACCCTTCTCTTGTGTGGACACAGCTGGGAAATGGATTGGGAAAATGATCCGAGTTGAAAACAACCCCTGCTCGCAAGAAACAGGCATGTGCGGAAGGAGTGAGGGGTGGTGGGCAGGAGCTTATTGAGGACTTACTGCTGCCAAAGCCCCCGTATTGTCAAACTGCAGCCTCAGACACCGCAGAGCTGTCAACTATTGGGGTGCAGCTTGCCACTTCTTTTATCAGAATACAGCAAATCCAGGGAATGCTGCTCACCCTGGGGGTGAAGAGCTGAGGATGAATGTGAATCAGCGAGCAAGAGTTTGCAGAGACATGGGGAGCTGTAACTTGGGGGGAGTGTCCTGCACATGGATAAAAACACCATGTCATTTGTAAGGCAGTGATTTTGCAACTCCTTTGAAAAATATCAGGTATTCATGGAGAAGCAGACCCACCAAACACAGGACTCCCCCATGGATTGTAAGAGCATGCCAGATACCAACAGAGGCTATCATGTATGCCGTGGTTTTATATATATTTTCTCTGAGGTGACATTCATGTTGTCACAACTGGGGGTGCTTTTCAGCCTTTCCGTGTGCACAGAAAAGAAAGTTGAGCCCTTGCCCCATTTTCTTTAGAGATCTCTGAAATTAACATCTCTTAAATGAGTGCATTTAGTCAGCTGTTCAAAATGCATCTAATTTTTGCAGTTAATTTGATCTCTGGTTGGCACAACCTTTTGTTTGACCAATTAACACTTTGGAAATCAAATTATTTTAGTTCTGATTATGTCCAATTTATGCATCAGGCATACTCTAGGCCTGAAATTACTAATACTTACTCAGTGATGAAAGAATCTGATACCTAGATGTATCAGATATCAGATCTCATATAAAGATTCATACTGTCTTGTAGTGCTGATGTGGTCTTTGATTAGTAATAGTTACTATTTATGTGATGCCTCTTAAACCAGAGCTAGTGCAGAAAGGCTCCAGATCTGTTTTCATTTACCAGCAACCCTCATCTCATATCACATTTATGCAAGGATAGAGTTTGTCCAAAATTTCCAAACATGGACATGTAGAGCAAGCATCTTATTTACAGAGGTATCAAGCGGTGAGGTTCGTTAATCAGCACATTTGAAAGTCAGTCTGCTCCTTTTAGGTAGCTGAGTACGGATGGTGAGAGACTAGCTACAGACACTCTACTTTAGCTTGACAGGCATGTGAGACTTCACAAAACGGATCAGGCATCAAATGTTCCCCGAGAACAGAGGGAGGTTGTCTTATTTATTTTCAGAGGTGTTTTTGCAGTGTTTTTTCTTTCATCAGAAAGCTAGTTGAAGAATTTGCAAATGTTCACACATTTGTCCTAAATAAAATACACACAATTTCCTGACAGGAACACTTTCATCCTCAAAAACTTAATCTTGAATGAAAAAGGAGAGAGGAATCAGAAAGGAAAATTATGATAGCAATCCCATGCCAAACCACCAGAGCTGCTTCATCAGTTCATTGTTTCTTTGACCTGTTGACTGTGACCCCCTAAACTACTAACCTTTCTTCCCTAACTGCCCATTTGTCCAAGGAAACTGCCTTTCATTCTTTTTAAATCAGCACTGATTATACCACTAACCAAGCAGAAGGGAGATGCTCTCAACAGTTTGTAAAACTTTCAGAAGTGCTCTCTTACGGAGCTGCTGCGATGCTTTCACTTGGATACACTACTGCCTTCCTGTAAGTTGTCAGCAAACAGTGCCATTCCCTGGCCTGACAAACACCACAAGATGCAGATATAAGAGTTTTAGCCCAAGTGATTTGGTTCCTCTGGACCCTTCTTTGAGAAATAATGCAAACTCCAGGGATTATGCTGGTAAGAGGTGCTTCTTGAGCCACATAAGAGAAACCTGGCCCAGCCTTTTACCTGGTAGGGCTGAGATTCTTGCTCAAATTTGTTGTCTGTTTGTTAGTAACCAGTTAGGACCTGGCAATCTCAGACACCCCAATGCCACCCTGCAGTGTACAAGGGCCCCCTTCCTCTCCCCACCTGCCTAGGCGATGACAGGAATTCGTTTTAGATAATATTTTTTTCACAGGGATCTAAATGAAAAACAAAACTTGGACTGACCCCATATCATACGGTTGAGGAACTCCCCGAAGTTGTAGAAAGAGACGATGATGGCAAGGCTACCGGCAAAAAAGGCTGCTAGCCCGGCTGGGCTGAACAAAGCAAACAGAGGATATACCCACTCTCCCGTTACAGAATAAATCCACAGGACCCTAGACAAGGAGAGAAATGACCTTTGGTTAGGACCACTCAGTTAGAAGAACCACTTCATGATTTTTAACTCCTGAAGGGCCAAGTTATCAAAACAATCTTGATACAGAGAAAATTAGCTCAGCTGTTGATGTCTCTCTTCGGCATTTGGGGTATTTGCTGTGAAGCACACTTGAGCCGCTGCTAAATTAGATGAGTTTCAGCGCAGGCTGAAACACACGCAACGTTCTGCTGTCATCCTGGTGGCATTGGCTATTAACAGCAGTAAAATAACAGTAAAATAGCAAAATGCTCAGAAATAGGGATGTGCACTTGACTATTCAAATAAGCTCTCACGCATGTGCTTGCTTTTGAGCTACAACAGGTTTTTAGCTCCTATCCAGATCTCGAGTGTCTGTGGAGACAAAACGCTGTTTCTCATTGTCTGTATCCTGCTGCTGTTGACCACTGTTTTGGGAAGTGGAACGAAGTTTTCAGGAGGCAAGAGGGCAAGGGGAATTCTCCTGCACCTTTTCTCTTGCTCTAAGGGGAGGAGGAGGAGAAAGCAGATAGGTAGGAAAGGGATGTAGTTGCTTTGCTCCTTTATGCCAGGACCATTAGCAAATCACTGTTAGAAGAAGGAAAAGAAGGAAAAGGAAGAGAATGAATATGCCTGCTTTATAGGGCTTAATTTCTTCTACTGAGACCCGCTCTTTCTGCCTTTCTGTTCTCTCAAAAAGCATTTTGTTGTGGCTGTCAGTTCACTGATAATATTTTCATTGTTTATGGCTCATAAGACTGCCTGGTAGCAAATGTCTGAACTTAAGAATATAAAAACGGTCTTTCTATATTAAATATAGGAAAAAATATTTTTTATGGATAAAATTACAGATATTGTATTGAATATGTCAAGAATGTAAAAGATAGGGCAGGTCTTCAGTGATCGTTGGAATGTGCCGTTCTAATGATGGGCAGTCCTTCCCTAAAGAAAAACCCCTTTGGTTGCAAAGATTCCTACAAGGTTTAATTCTTGATTAAAAACCCACACATCTGAGGAGCATGCCATACTTTCCACCACCAGTGCTAACATGGGAATGCAATCCCACTCTCTCTGATGGCACCCAGCCTGCCAACTTACGCTGAGCATCACGCCGTAAAGAAAAGTGACAAACAGGCTGCCCCACCAGCCTGAAACTGTGTCACGAAACTGAGGAATGGGAGAGTGCTAAGTGTAAAAAAAAAAAAAAAAAAAAAAAAAAAGCCCGAAAAGATTATATCTCCTTTTTCAGTTAGAAAAGGATGGGGTAGGGCATAAAAAAAGTGTGTTTTTGCCTTGCCTGTAAAGAGACGTTCACTAATCCCCACCTAAGGGGTAGAGTGGAAAAATGGAGGGGGTTGGTAGTGGAGCTGTCTGGGCTGAGCATGGAAATGTTAAGTGTAGAAGCTCATTTTCATTATTTAAGGTTCTTTCATCAAACAAACTGGGCTGTGAAACAGTTAAGTAATTAAAAATATAATAGTAAAGCCTGCACAAAAGGCCACAGAGAGGCTGAGCAGAAATACTGAAGACAGAGCGCTAACTGGAGCCCCTGCAAATGTCAGTGTGCGTTCTTCACCTCACACGGGTACTGTTTTCTTAATGTCTCAAATAGTAAAACAGAGAGTGACAACCGCCTTTATTTTAGATAATGAGGAACTAGATTATCTTGGTGCAATTTGGCCAGCTGGCGTGCCTCATATGGAGCACTCTGACCCCTATTTTCAACCTAAACACCTGGCTATGCAGGAGCACCAAAGCACTTTCAGCTTTCTGACTCGGTGGGAGCTGTGTGATAACAAGTTCTTTCTATCTTGTGATATACCTCCAGGTTCCTGAACTTACTCATTTTGATCACAGAATGGCTGAGAGTTTATGGTTTTATTGGTTTTTGGTTGGTTGGGTGGGTTTTTTGGTCTGTGTGGGGTTTTTCTTGTTTGTTTTTTGTTTGGTTTTGGTGTTGTGGTTTTTTTCTCCTGGGGAATTTCATAAAATGCACCCCACAACTTGCAAATATCTATTACTCATTTCTCACAGGTAATCACCTGTTCCATATACACGCAGGATTCAGAGGATTATTATTCTGAAGATTTCATTTCACCAAATTTCACTTTTACCAAGATTTTACCTTGGACATCAGAGAGTGAGTCAGAAGCAGACAATGCCCAGAATTATGGGGAAGACAGATTGAGACAGATAGAGTCTGCGCGCAGGCTAAGAAGATTTCCTGTTAGTTGAAAGCTGTTGTCCGTGGTTGCAGGGAACCTAGACAAGGGGGCAAAAAGAAAGCAGGCAGGAGGTTCCTTGCTGTCTTGGGAAGGGGGGGGAAGCAACAGTATTGAAATCCAAATGTCTTTTGTCCGGTTGCCAGGGCCCTGGGACACAGGGAAAAAGTTCCCTAAGGTACCACCTTCCACTCATGAGCCCAGGAGCACCATGCAACATCAGTTCAGAGAAGACACTGGGAGGGCTCAAATGTGTTGATGCCTGGATCCTCATCCTTTGATGAGGATTCAGGTCCTGGCATGAGCCATGTCTCCCGTGGGTGAAATCGCTCAGCTGACAGGGGCTTTAGGGGAAGCATGGCACACATGACTGCAGTAGTTGCCTGGAGAGCTGTCTGGACTCAAAGATGGTAAAAGCCAAACGCTGTCAGAAGACAAGCAGAACAAAGCTGGCATTAAGTAACTGGATGAACCAGAATCATAGAAAAGGAATTTAGGAAGCCGTGGTCGTAATCCTATTAGGCTCTGGGCTGTATTAGGATGAATAGTTCCTAACTTGGTTTTGTAATGTAGCAGTGAAGTCCATTGCTTCCACAGCCACTCTGGTGGGTTTCAAGTCACAAGAGCATTTCATCTGTGCAGTTTAATTTCTATTCCAGGTTTTCATTTGGTGGGCTGAAGGTAGTCTCTAGCTGAGTGTGGGAACTGGTGAGTAGGGATGGGAAGGATGTGTTCCCTCACAGCCCCAGTGACTTCTCAGAAATCTTTGCATGAGGGCAGATCACCTCCCTGCTGACCAGTTGTTTTATATCCTCTATCCTAGGGCCTGGGTGTTTCCTGAGCTCTGGGGAGGGATACTGCAGCATACCCTGAAACTATACAGACCCATTCCTGAGCTGAGTCTCAACATAAGGCACCCTCAGAGTGGTTTGAAGTGTTGGCAGCTGCTCACAGTTAGATAGAGCAGGCAGTGCCTCCAGACCCCGGCACTGCAGCTGGGATGCAATGAGCAGGAGCAGACCCAAACCCAGGTCCAGGGGTGCATTACACAAACACAGAGGAGGTGGGTGGACAGCTATGGGCTGGGGAGGCAGCGGGGGCTGGTTGGATATAATTTATTTTCTCAGGATCACCCTCCAACTGGTTGAAGATCAACTGTGGCACATTGCTGGAAATGTAGGCGGTGTCCACCAGCGGAGTGGGAGGTGGTAGTGGGGCAGATGCCTCCTTGCTGCCCATCAGTTTGCACCTGGCTCTGAGTATCATTTTCTATCTCAGATTTCTAAACCCAGCCATGTGTCCCTGCCAAATACCACACTGAGTTTTACTCTTCTTCTGCTCCCGTGACCCCCAGACCTTTGAGATTTGGTGATTTTGCTGTAAGCAAGAGAGTGAGCGGAGGTGAAGTTGGTGATACTGATAGAAATAAAAAATCCAGCCGAGCAGAACTAATTAAAAGTAATCCAGGGTTTATGGCAATTTAGTTGTTTTTCTGTAGGAGATCTTAGAAGAGCAGGAGACCTGTATTGTGTTTGAAGAAACCTGCTCTGCCTATGTCTGGAAATAGCTTTCGTGGGTTTCAGCTGAGGTTTAAATGACTTCTCCACAGAACAGACTGCTGTCTGCCATGTGCCTAGCAGGGAACTTAGGTTTATGTACAGCATTTGGCCTTGTTTTACCAAGTAGGTCACCTGACGAAAATGTTTAAAGTACATAATTCTTACCAACTAATATACAGAAAAGCGACAAATCCTAGTAGGACCAATCCCTTCTTCTTTGCTGGGTAACGGTGCGGCGTGGCAAGGATTTCCAGGACAGCAAATGGCAATACAGCCGTGTGCTGAGGAGAAAAAAAGAGTCTGTCACTGACCGATCGCAGTGCCTTGCCTTTGGTCACTGCTGATCACAAAGCTCAAGAGCCTGCCTGTGAGCAAAGGATTATCTAACAATACTGAATGTAATGGTATACAAATGCACATAATTCTTTTTTTTTTTTTCTTTCATAGTGAAAGAAGTACCCCTGCAGTAATGAGCCCAGAAATCTTCTTGGTTAGTATGCTGTGAAAAGTACTGTAATGAGGTCTGTCCGTAGAATGATCTGCGTTACTCTATAATAGGTGAGCTTTCCTTTTCCATTTTATAATGCAATACATATTTTGGTAATTCCCGTTAGGGTACAAAAGATATTGAGGTCTGTTTTTATGTGCACTTGAGGGTGTCAAAAGTCTCCTCCTTGAACTCATTAAGCAATTGCTGAATTGTCTTCATGTTCTCTTCAAGTCGTTATTGTATTTTATATATTGCCACTTATTATTTACTCCCATGCAATTGCAGTGTGTTGTGCTTCCCTTGGTAAACTGAAAAATGTGGTGGTAAACATACAGAGGACTTAAGGGAGTTGTGATTCAAGATGATGAATGAAATTCAAACAATCTTAGCCAAGGGTTAGTAGAGAGTTACCTTGCCAGAGCAAAGCTGCTTCTCTTTTTTTGTCAATGAGTTTGAATTGTATTAAGCAGCTTCACTTTCAAGGGCTTTTTATGATGATGACCACCTGAGCACGGAGAATTTTCAGCACAGGGCATACAGCTTGGTGGCACTGTCAGTTTTGTGGTAGGGAGCTGCCTCCAAGAGAGGTGCTCCTCACTGTGAGGAGGTCGGGAGCACAGCAGAAGTCCTTCTGGGCTCAGGTGTTAAATGGACAACGTGGGGCTCTTGGGATGCTGACGCCTCAACTTGTTCATTGACTTGTGGCAACTTCAGAAAGTAATTTGTTGGGGTGAAATTTCCTCATGAAAAGTTTTGTAATACCCCCTGTGCAAGCAAAACAATAGTTTTAAGTTGCAATACGCAGGTTCAAAGGCCTAAACAATGCTGGGGGGCAACACAGCAAAAACAGTCAATGAGGTGTAACAGGAGAAGACTATAGCAAGAACTGTAGCTGACCAGTTGGTTAAATTCCTGTTAATTAAGCACATAGTTTCACAGGTAGATGGGGGGAAGAATAAAGGAACCACAACAGAGAAAGATCGACTTTTAAACAGAAAAACCCCACCAAACTAACGATTTTTTTTTTCTTTTCCCCTAAAGGCACAACCTGCTGGGTGTATTCTATGAAGTTTCCTCTTCTCCTAAGGAAGTGGTTCTAGGGCCTTCAATGTACGTATTTGTCAGAAGCTGTGCTGAGTATCTGATATGGTAGTGTCATGTCCAAGTTTTATTGCTGAGTATTTATACTGTAAGTTGCCACAAATACATATGAAATTCTGTAAATGCACATGGAGTTCCATACGGCACACATTAAAACATTCTTTACCTATTTAAGAGGCAAACACCCATTTTTGTCTGCTGCTGCCCAGTGCCAGCTCACTGGAAGCTGAGTGTCCTCCCTTGGGGACCCCAGCACACCCCTGAGATCTGCTATTCACACCTGGCTGTCCTACTACCAAAACAGCCCTTCCATCTCAGTTATCATTTTTCAGAGAAAGGTGACAGACAAGATTCATTTGATGTTCCGGTTCCTCTCCCTCACTGGCACAGAGATTTTCCTCTGCCCTGTTTCACAAAGATATTCTTCAGCTCTGCAACCCCCTTGGTTGATGGCAGAGGTCTCCTCGTATCAGTACAAGTGGTTCCTGGATTCATTTAACCAGAAAAATGTCTTCGGTGCACATGGTTTTCAGATATAATCCCTGTAACGGTCGTTTTGTCAGAAATCTATGTCTTGGGCTGCTTTTAGAATGACCTAAAAAAAAAAAGGAGTTGAATTTTCCAGAGGTGGTGAACATTTTGTCTTTGAATAAAGCCAAAATGCTCATGCAAGACAGCAATGATGAAGAACTGGGACTTTGTCCTCACTTTTAGGCTTTAGCCTTTCACAGTGGATTTGTCCATTATATGAAGCGGATGTAAGTCCTGGTTTCCATCTGATACCCAGTGGGCTACAACATTCCTTTGAGATACATGAAATGTCCTTGCTAGTCTTTTAATTAATTTAAACACTTTTAAAAACTATAAGCTGGTTGTTCCAGCTGTATTATTGCTGTCCTAAGAGGGATTTAGTAGGAGTGACCTGGTGAAATAATCCTTTGTTAAAGTGAACAGTTTTAAGGTGGGGGTTATTTTATATTCTTATTTTCTTAGCTTGGGGCTTTTTGTTCTCAATGAACGTTAAGTAAGTACAAATCAGCAGTATCATGCCGCTTTAATAGAAAAAGCCTGTGGCATTCTGGGATGGTAGTAACAGAAATACAGTGTGTAAGAAAGACCTGAGACACAACTATGCGGCTCCACTTGAATTGGTGGGGTTTTGGCTGACACCCTGATTTAGGGGACCCCGTTTAGACAGGTGCAGGTTATTTGGAGCATGTCCAGGAAAGGACAGCACAAACAGCAAGAAAGTAGGAATGGAAAAGCAGTCCAAGGACAGGCGTAGAAATTAGGACTGAATGAGTTGTTGCGTCTGGAGAGGAAAGTGACATTGGTTTCAAAGGCTTGAGAGGTTGATACGGTGATGACTGCGATGGGCGAGTTCTCTATGTCCATCACAGAGAGGACCAAGGGCAATTGGCTCGGTTTTCCTCAGTTTTCAAGAGAGATGTAGCTTTATATTGGGAAAGCAGAAAAATGACCACCCAGGGTAGCTGGGCAAGCCTTTTACAGGACACAGTAGACCTGTTGAGTGTGGTTGAGTGATCCAGCCTCAGTTTTCCTCTGAACCAGCTACCAAGGGCTGTGCAGACTCCAGAGCTGTTACAAGTGCACGCATCAGAGGATGAAAGCATGGAAAAATGGGGTCCCTCCTCTACTGATGGGAGCAAACTATCATGATTAAGACCACCAATGTCTCCACTCAGCCAACTTCTTCTCTTTCTCAGTTCATACAACTTTGTGCTGCCTTGAGTTTAGCCAAGAGTTTAATGGAAGGGGTAGGCTCAAAGTTCTGCTCTGCCTGATTCACAGGGGCTTGAAGGCAAGCTTCCCATTGCCTGGAAGAGTGCTTCCACCTCCAAGAGCAGCAAAAGTGTTCAGGAGTGGGGCTGTGTGCCTCTTGTTTTGTGAACAGATTGTTAAAGGTCTTGGATCCATCCTGATTTGGAAAAAAAGAAGGAAGAAATTTGTTGTGGCATAGGAAAGCTGCTGGTTTTTTCCCAAGTCCACTGATGACACTGGCACATGACTTATTAAAGTGTGTTCTGTGTCTTCTGTAGAAATAATTGTATCTTTTAAAAAGTATTTTGCCATATATTAATTCAATTTTATTTATTAATAATAAATTATTAGCTTATTCCTAGCTAGGGAGAATCACTGTATCTATTAACTAGACATACTTTTTGTAGCCATTTAAACTTGCCATGCAAATGCCTTCTGGAGACAGATTTCTACAGCAGTTCTCAACTGCTTCATGCACCCTCAGGATGAAAACATTTGGTTTAGCATTATTCCTTTGTGGATATAAAGCTTCTGTGGGTTTTTTTTGTTGTTGTTGTGGGGGTTTTTTTGTTCTGTTTTTTTTTTTTTTTCCCCCACCTGCTTCCTTCTCATGTACACATACACCCCAGGCCCAATAAACATGCGAGAAAATCTCTCCTTGCACTTCTGACCCAGACCCGACTGGTGACTTCATGTTTTTCTGCCGAGCCCAGTTTTTCCATTAATGGTAAAATCATGGTGGGATTTCTCCCGAATAACCAAGCATGTTTACAAGAACAGATGTGTATTTATACAGCAGACACCAGAGGAAGGCGTGGTTGGCTACGGGGTGCAAAGCCTACCCTTTGCCTATGACATGCAGTTGGCTTTCCAAATGATTTCCCTCTCACAGTCGATAGACATTGACTTTGGCAGCATCGATAGTGATAGACCATGTATCATGGTTAATCATATCTGCTGAAAGGCTTTAAAAGTTTCTCATATTCTTTTCAATAAAAAAGATAAATTTTCTCATTCAGGTTATTTTTGCCATAGGTCTCCAGTTCATGGTCATTAAATACACTTTCAACCCTGTTTAGCTGCGCTTTATAGCCTTAAGCTGAGGTATGTCTGAAGGGCGCAGTATTTGCATAGGGCCAAATTAAAATACACAGTTTTGCCTCTTGCTTTAAAGAAAACCTAATAATTAAGCTCAGATTGACACAGATCAAAACATTGGCAAAAATTGCTGGAAACAGTGACTCATTTTTTATTTCAATTAACAGTTTCTCAGCTTCACATATAAACAGTGAAACTGTCAAAAATAATTATCACAGAAGGAGGAAAAAACCTGTTTCACTCCAAGGTAAGGAAAATGAGCTAAAACAATAGCTGCATGTACTGATCAGGCTATCAATGAACTGAACTGAATCGGAGAGATTTTTTCTTCTCTTGGCAGGAATCCTCTTCGTACTTATTTTTATGTTCTTTGAAATATTAATAGACTACTTGTCTAATAACCTCTGTTTGTTAAGGAAAGCTTTTGGCTTACAAATTATGTAAGGACAGAAGTATTTAAAATGCCCTTTTAAAAAATATATTTGTACAGTGGAAAGAATAGTTATGGGACTTTCAAAATTTTCAGAAAGATTTTATTAACTAATCACACTTATAATCTGAACTCTGATACCAAACATTTGATTTAAAAATATTTTGTGGCTCTTTTCATTTATTATGAATTTTAACTCATGTTCGATTTCTTTGCTTTTTTCCTGACAAACTCTGGTGAAGCTGAACTAGGTACAAAATTGCAAAATCCATTTTGTTGCTCATAAACTCTGGCATATAAATACAAGGGGAATAAAGTTTCTTAAACCTATGCTGAACTTCATCTGAAATATTGGCATGTTAATTCATCTCCTGTGGAGAAGAACAAAATTATAACGTTCTCCTCCTTCTTTATTTGTTGTTTCCTACACTGTGATGTTTGTTTCCCAGGATACGTTTTCAGGTTCATAAGTTTAAACTGAGATACACAGCCCTCTCTGGATATTATTTCCACTGTTTGGTAAGGCCATATGGAATTTTTACTTCCCACGTTTTGAGTAATTTGTGTATTCGTTCAATGTTATATCCTCATTTTGCAGTTAAGAGTATAAACAAAAGCAAGTTTCCTGGGGCTGAGAAGACAGGATTGGGTAGAGTTTGCATTCAGCTGCAGGCTCCAGCCTAGGCTGAGTTTTAAGACCATGAATAATCTCCCCAGAGCTGCTGAGATCACTCGTACGCCTAACGCGTGTGTCGCAGTTTGACTCGGTTTGACCCTGTTTGACTCCAGAGCAAAGGAAATGATGCCTCGGTTGACCATAGCTGTTTGTTTCTAATTTGTCTGCATTTACATACCCTCCGTGTCTGCTTTCCATTAACATGTGAGACTTCAGCGGGGGATTTTTCACAAACAGCTACCACTGGCCAAACGAAACTCCACTGGGCACAGCTGGACGCCATCGAGTGCTTTAGAAAAACTGCCCGTGTTTCTCCTTTCAGACAAATTCCCTGTGGAGCTGGTGTGCTGACAACCACTCGTGACCGATGCTCACGCTTGCATCTTCTCTGTTGGTATGTTACTGTGAAGAAAAAGCGAAACCCACTTCGTGTTGTCTTCTGAGGCTCACAATGCCAGTGTTCATGGGTTGACCCTTGGGGCGTTTACTCAGTTATTCAGCTCTGGGTTGGGAAACATCATCTTGTCTATGGAAATTTCCTTGGGTTGGATGCTTCCATAAACAATTACAGTCTGTGTTATCTGAGCGTAATAAAACTAAATGGCTTCCTGTCACCATAACCTCTATTTAGTTTTATGCTCCTCATAATTTTCTGAGTCTCTGTATGCTCTCTCATTTCTTGGCTTCATTTTGGAACAAATTCCCTTTTTTGATTTATTTTGCTATGATACTGCCTTCATTCAAATGAATCCTTTAAAATTTTCTTTGGTAATCTGACCTTAGAGATTTTTATTTCCTCTCTTAACCTCTATTATTTTAGGGTGCGAGGGGCTTAAACATTATTGCTCATTTTATTTCTTTAACTTGTACATCACCATATCTAGTTAAAGAAATAATTCTCTCCTAGAGTTACTACGTGTCTTTTATACTCCCAGCGATCACTGCATTTTCAGGGAACCACGGATTTATTTTATCGATAGAGCGGGAGGGCACAAGGAGTCCTGTTACTCAGCAGGTGTGGTGACAAATTAGTCAGGAAGCTATTGCTCAATTTAACTCCAGCAGCAGTCCTTTCTGAATTGTGAGCTACTCTCTGTTTCCGCCCTTTCCAGGTCCCTTCATGCAACTTTATTTTTCCAGCTTTTTCCGAGATGTGTAGGTAGTTTGGGGGCATTATTGTGAGAAATGGATGGAACATCAGACGAACTGTGTGATCAAAGGTAAAAGAGCTTCAGAGATAAAATTTCCTGCATTTTTTGAAATAAGGCCCTGGCTGAATATCCTATTGCTTACTAGCAATGTTTTGTCTCATGCCAATGCCAGAATTTTAATTGCATTTCTCCCTGACACTGGATATGTAGTCTAAGAAACTGATGTTGCACTGCAGCTGGAAGCTGACATGAGACTGAAATGACACTGCTGACATGAGACTGAAGCGATCCTTTGCTGTGGAATATTTGTCTCCAGCTGTTCCTTTGCAGGGTGGGTTATGGAGGCTGCACCTGTGCACGCCGGGATAGCAGCAGTCAGAGAGGATTCCCTGCCATAACATTTTTCTGTGAAACACATACTTTCTCCCTGAGGAAATGGGCTTATGTCAACAAAAATGGAAACTTCAAGAAAATATATATATGTAGTGCTGGGAAAAGCTAAGCATTTTTGCTCTTAAATGTGTGGGGTGATTAATTTCATGTGCCATAGCCTTCACACACACATTCTTCTTCTTTGACAAAAGCTGAATGTAATTGGAAGCCTATGAATGTCCATAGTTGCCAGACAGCTTAAAATTGAGATACTGTGAAATGCAAACAAGTGGAAATGTTTCTCTCTTGGGTAAATATATGAGAATTATTAAGCATTAAATACCGATTGCAAGGAGAATCATTTAGGACAGTCAAAGATGAACCTGAGGTGGTTCTTGTGTACAAACCTGGAGCAGGAGTCCAGTTAGAGAGGCCTGGACAGGCGGGTTCTGCTCCACAGCCTGATTTTGCACCCTGTTGGTTGGTAAGTGTTGCAGCATTTTCCTCCAATAGCTGTAGGAAGACATACTCCTTCACACAGATGCCCTCACATAGGAGCAAGAGTAATTTGTATTCATATAACTTCCTTTTCCAGATGGAAGTAAATCAAACTGATCCAAGTAACATTTCTCTTGATGTAGTTGTGTCCATGGGTAATGGTTTAGCTAGGTCGGCAGAACACAAGCAGCTTGCAGGTACCAAGAAGCTCCAAGACGAGAGGGGACATGGCGAGTCTTGCTGGTATCCTTACTGTCAGGGCAGTGGTGGCTTGCTTCAGGGAAGGAAAATTACTCATGCACATCCAGGTTTTCCTTTTACCTGCTTGTATTTTCTTTTTGCATTCAGAGACTGTTTATCTACGTCAGGGCAAAGTGCAAAGGAGCTTGAGAGGCTCAGGCCACATGGGGTCTGTTGTCCCCATCGCTGAAAGTCTGCCAGGTAAATATTTTTTCTTCTGTGCCTCCATTTACCATCTCTCCTTTTTCATTCTTAGTTATTTAAGTTTACAAGGTCTTCAGAACATGCACAGTTCACAACTATGCATCAGTAAAGTGCCCAGGACACTAAAATGCTGATTTTTGTCAAGGTGAGAGGGTAATGTGGCTGCAGAATAAATTAGGAAAAGAGATGGCTAACCTAAACTTAGCTGCAGCCTGAAAATGAAGAAAGTTGTGCTTTTTACAAGAACTGTGCCTTACAGACTGAAAGTATAAACCTCCTTTACAAACAGGCAATTACACTGTTGCCATGTTTGTGAACACATCTGGTCAGTGCTGATGTGTATCTTTTCTTTTGTCATAAGTTAACATGGATTTGAGCGATCTCTTCTGACCCACCACTGCCCCTCTTTGTTTAGCGTTCAATTCTGTCAGCCCCTTCAACATGCAGTGTCTTCCTATACTGCCATTAAGTTGAATAATACATGCACATGACTTAATCCAAGCTGTCTCCAGCAGTTAGTGGCCTTCTGGAGAATATCCAGATGTTGCTTGAAAAGAGATGACTGGGAAAGAAATAAACAATTTCACTTGACAAATTGGCCAGCGTATCTTTTGTCTCGGCCATGTTCCACTTCGAAAAGCTTGTTCAAATAACATAATTGTGCTTGAATTAAAAGTAGGGTAGGATTTTTGGGTTGGGTTTGTTTGTTTGTTTGTTTGTTTTTTCATCCATGAAGGTAAAAGCTTTGTATGAAGATAGTAAAATACAATTATCCTAGGAAATAGAGGTGGAAACTGAGGTGCAGCATTTGGGCTAAACTCGGTAGAAAGTCAGAGAGAAAAACTCAAGTAGTGCTGAATATTTGGCCTCCTTTAAATATTAGCAAGATTCCCTTCTACATTTGCCATCCTTTCCGCAGAACAGCAAATGTTTCTCATCAGAGTGCAAAAACATGCCTAAAATGTAATGCTCTCTGGGCTACCAGGTGGGCAACGATGCTTTCCCACTGTAAGAGCAGTATATGTGAGAAAAATAAATGGCTAGTTCATTTTTGCAAGGAAGGTGTTGCAGCATCACCGCGAACTCAAGGAGCACGGTATTCCTGGAGTGTTTTTGCATGATTATTTTTTAGGTTCACTCCTCAGTTACATAACAACATATGCTTTCCCTATTTACAGCATTAAAATAGACTGAGATTTAAAAAAATATACTCCCACTGCAAATGATATGATGCTGACGTCTACTGCTGATACACCGATGTCTTTTTCCACCAAAGCCAGCTAGATGCTGCCTCAATATGCCATGAAATGTCTGTAATCTCAGAGCCATGAAGTATAGCACTACGCAAGGAAAGGAACCCGATGAAAAAGCATCTGCTTGGCAATCAGAACTTGGAGATTGTCCCTTAAAGTGTTGGTAGCTTCCCGGATCTTCCTAGGGTTCCCAGTGGATATTTTGGGTTGGAAGAAAGAAATGCCTCAGCTAAGCCTGAAGGCTCCTGTTGGGAGGTGTCCCAAAATGTGGGGATTGTCAATAGTGGGGATCAGTCTACGCTGGTGGCAGATGTTTTATGCTCGACAGTGACTGCAAGGAAAATTTCCCACCCAGGAACTGTCAAGCACAAGACATCTGCAGCGTATTGAGAGCTTTAGAAATAAAATACTAGGTTGTGATAGAGGTTTGCTTTATGTGAAGTTTCTCTCTCGTCAAAATAATTTTGAGGAAGAATTATTTCCCTTTTTTAACACCTGTTTTTGACATTTCTGAAATGGAAAAGCTTTTTGTTGTTGTCAGAATGACTCTGTTATGAAATGTAGCTGTAGGTAGGCTAAGAAAGAAGTTCCAACAGATACGTTTGAGGGATTCCTGCACAGAGCTCTTACTCATGAAATAAAAATGTACGTTCTAGCACCTCTCAACCTTTCCATGTCATAAACAAATATGGAAATGGAAAGGGCAAATTCTCAGCTGTGCACCAGGATTAAAACAAGCAGCAAAGCCCATCTCCTCTCGGTTCCACCCTGTGCCTTCCCTTTCCCCAGCACCTCCACTGCCAGGAAGGTTTTAAACTTCAACCAGTCACCCAGACGAGATCCCAGTCCTGAAACCAACGTGGTGCTGAGGACACAAAGAATCTTTCTTTTTGGTGGATGATGTTTTTGAGAGAGAGAGCGGTGCCCATTTGCGTCAGTGCGGTGGTTTGGACAGCCGCGTGAAGGTCCTGGTGCAGATGAATTCGTGGGCAGGTGATAAGGTTAAAAGTGCATAATGGCTGCACTTTATCACTCGGCTATCAGTAATGCGGACATGCCTATGTGTGTTTGGATTCCGGGCACACTTTTCTGAATATGCCTTTCTAAATTGAGTAGCTGCCCAAAACCTTTAGCAAGCATCCTCAGCCAGAAACCCCGAAGCCTCTCGCATTTACCTTCTACATGCATCGGGAACTGCTGCAGTGGGTTGCAAAGTGTTGTTACTTAAGAAACGAAGTCTGGCGAGAAATGAGTCTTCCATGCGATTATTTCATACGTTCTGGCTTCTCTGATTCAGTCTAGCGCTGAACTTCTCCCTTCTCTCCCCCTTCCCGTTAGCCCCACGAGGCCTCCCTGACCTTACAATCCACCCACGGTTTCCATGTTACTGTCAGCCTCCTTACACTTGACTGATGAGAAATATGTGATTATTCAACACATCATAAAAACAGCCAGAGCAAATGAAGGAGAAATCTGGAAAGTATTTATAGAAAATCTGTAAACAATCACTGCAATTCAGCTATTCAAAGCTGTGCACACATTAGCTTATTAGCTGTAGAGCTGTCAGATGTTCTTTGGTTCCTACACCTTTTTTAAAAAATTAAGAACTGTTTTTGTTATGCTCCCAGCCTTTTTGTATTTCATAGACTTCTGTTTGCAGAAACAATTTATTTTTTGAGCTACAATAACCGAGATTTCCCCTCCCACCCCACCTCTTATGCCTACACATCGTTTCATTGACTTCAGAGGTTTGACAAGCACTGATTCACTGACATTCCTTGTGTGCTAAAAGGCTTCTCGAGGCCGACTTCAAGCACATGCATCTGTTTGCTGCGTACAGCTCCACATCAGATTCGGGTAAGCAGGAAGGAGGAGGTGAGAAAGAAGAAGCCGTGAAACTCTTCTGGAAAGCGACACAATGCAGCGGTGGGACACGCGTTGCAAAAGAGGCAGGAGTGTTTCTTACTCACCATGGCGTGATTTAACCAGATTGGGATGACTCCATCGAGGCTTTTGGGGTAAACCAGCTCTCTATTGTAGGTATACAGTGTCCAAAAGGATATAGACACAAACTGGAACCAAAATACAAAATGAAAGAAATTTCAAAATGAAAGACAAGCATAGTTGGTAGGATTTGGCCAGTGCTTTCATTTCTGAGGAGGCAAAACAGCTCCTACATGAAAAATGGTGATACTGCCAGGTAAACTCACGTTACCTCACGTGTTACAACACAAAGAAAGGAATTTACTCTGAGGTGCAGTGTTCTGTGCTGATACTGAGAGAAAAACATCCTTTATAAACTTCCAAGAGTGACATTTTACATTTTCTATGGAATAGAAGATTAGCTTTAAACTTCTCCCTCTGCACCTCACCGCCTCCCCCATCCCCCCGCCCCAACCTTTGCAGATGGGATTTTTGATGGTCCACAATCTGGGAGGGATTGGCTGTCAAGGCACAGCATTTTTTCTGCTCAGTAACAAAGTAAAAACAGACCTTGGTAAGACAGTTCACATAAAACCTACCCTTATCTTCACAATTCATAAGCCTAATTCCTATGCTGCAGGTGCGAGCTGCACTGTGGGCACCCATTTTTTTTTTTCCCAACGGGAGGATTTACAGTGGGAGAATTTAACTGGATGAAATGAACCCGGGCATCGGTTACTGATACCTGGAAGCTGATTTGCATTGGTTTTTTGCCTGGCTTTGTGCTTGAGGTTGGAAATCAGGGGTGTGAGATGCTGGAAGAATGAGACTGCACCATGTCTCTGTCCTGTGGGCACCACGAGGATGCCTGAGGGGGATATGACAGCAGCATCGTGAATACTGCTGTGCAGAGAAGATAAATTAGTCAGTCTCTCTGTCTCCATCCCTGGCAGGACTTTTTAGTGAGCCAGCTGGCTGAGCTGCTTGTGGTCCAGATTTAAGTACCGTTTCTCAGCCCTTTGACGTTCAGAGGTGGCTGCAGGCTCCACTCGCACAGAGCGGTACCTACACCTGTAAGTAACCCACTGGTTCCTGTCCAACCAGCACCAGATAAACAGCATTTCGATAAACAGCATTATCAGTGAGGGAGTAGGTGATCAGGAGTCAATCTGACATCAGCTGTGACTACAATTACTATCCTGTGAATCTGTTTCTCTCCAGCGCTTATTTAAAGCCATGCTGGAGTCAGAGGAGAAGATGTGAGACTTTTCTGCCTCTTAGGTACCCTCTCATGTCCTCCTGGTCCGTGCTGCCCTTTGGAAAAAGGCTGTAAATCGATAAATCCACAGCTGTTTGGACTGTGAGATTAACGGAGAGGTTACACCTCATTCACCCTTTGGGGTCAACCTGTGTTCACTTGGGGACAGCAACCCTAAAGTTCATGCAAGAGGTTTTGCATTCAAACACGACAGGCTCAGCACTGTTTCTTCTTCTAAACGGTCCAAATCCATTTACAAACGGTAAAAGAAAGCCTACAGTTGTTACCTATTTTATGCATGTGCATGTATTGCTATATACCCCTAAGCATTTATGCAAGGATCATTTTTACATACAGAGGTTACTTACTGTGGACACTGGGAAAGCCAGGACACTGAAAAGAAGGTCTCTGCTGGAAATTACGCACTTAGCACATCGCAGTTTCTTAATTAGTCTCAACACATCAGCCAGGAAGGACACCCCATAGAAGACAGCCTGCAAAACCTAAAGTAATTACACCTAATGAGGGAAACTCATCCAGCTTTCATTAGCACGTTCCTCAATGAACTCTGTTCTTGCTCTTCAGGGAGCTGTTTTGTTCGTGAGCTGCAAGCCCGCGTGAGGGAAATAGCTGTTGGCTAAATCTTTTTTAATACCTGAAACTGATTAAATAAAGTTGTTCGGGAGATAACTTTAACAGCATCACGTTTAATAGACTAAACAGAGATGTGTGATGTGATTCAGATGGGGGAGGTGGAAGGACATGTTGAAAGCCGGCTCCTTCACACTTCCTAAGTTAATTGTTACGTTCAGTGTATCTGAGCGGGAGCAGGAGAGAACAAACTATGCCAGGAAATGTTTCCTGTGCAGCAATTGCTAGACAGCTGCTCCTGCCGTTTAGCCAACGGGGGCCTTTCTTCCCAGGGACTCACGGTGCAGTTGATCTCAGTGTCAAGTAGCTCAAAATGCTCTAACCTACGAATTTGGTGCAGAAGTTATCAAAACCAGAACCTCTTTTGCTGAACTCAGGGGGATTCGGGAAAGGATTTCAAGCGCTTAGAAGCAGAGATCCAGACTTCACTAATTAAAAATGAGTAAGTTGAACTATTTATAACTAATAAATTTTGGAGCTGGGAGGGTGGGTAGGTTGTGTTTTGGTTTGACTTCTTTCTTTCTTTCTTTCAAACATTTACAGTTAATGAGGGTGGGGTCGTTTGGGGAGGCTGCTAGAATTTGGTAAAGAATTAGGTGAGTGCACAGTGACAAAACAGAATTCTACAAGTGTGTATGAAATTGTTACAATATTGTGGTTTAAGCCAATACTGCTTTTCTGACTGCTTTGTTTTCTTTACTAACGCTACGCAGCATATCAAGCTGAATTGGATTTGTCAGACACGAAGGCAAAGCCTTGCAGAAAAATACTTCTCCCCCTACATTGCATTCAGCACTGCGTCTAGTTCCGTTCGGTAAACTCAAGGGACGGCCTCTTCTCTTTAAGACTAGGGTGTCCCGGAGTGATGGATGCATTATGGGAAACGCAGACTACTGCAAGCGCTGGACCAGCTAGCAATGCTTAAATGGAATGGATGAGATCTCTTTTGCCATAATCTTACTCTGAATCAGATATTTATTTAGAGCAAAGCGTCTGAAGTTGTGGCTGGTTACTTCACCAGTTTCTGAAGGAGCCGAGAAGGGTGGTGCTTGGGAGGGGAAAGAATTAGTGCAATGCTTTTCCATCAGAAATTCCTTTATTATCAAGTTATCTGAGGGAAGGAGGGGGCTATGATTTCACCATGCCTGTTGTCCAACAAGGGTTTCTGCAAACTTTAGTTTGCAGAGACCGAGTCTTCCTTGGGGAGCAAGATGGCCATAGTTTGCATAACCAAAGTATCCTTGCAGTTAATCTGCAACCATCCCCATCTATTTTGTGGCTTCCTAGAAAAGGGAGAAGATACATCCTTCCCTCCCTATTCTTTCCACACTGGAGCCAAGTGCCACTAGTGGTGTGTCCCCCCACCCCCATGCAGACCCACAGCGGTAGAGGGAGGGAGGTGTTGATGCAAGATGGGTGATGGGTCCAGGGTCAGTCAGGATGAGGTATCCGAGGTGGTGCACCACCCAGTGCAGCACAACCAGTGCAAAGCCCTGTGTTTCCTCTCAAAAACATGGGGCGAACAGCCACATTTTTACATTAAAAAAAAACCCAAGCAACTTCATCAGAACCCACATGTGGTTTTATTCAATTCTGAGGCACCCAAACCACCTCTTTTAAATGTGGTTTTCTCTCTCTCTCTCCTCTCCCATTACCACAATTAGCCTCTGTAACTGCAGGCACAGTTTCAGTCAGTAGGCATTCAGCCCGCCAAGTCACGGGTCTAGTTCAGAAAAGTCCATTCGGGGGTGCAGCGTACTTAGACCCAAGCACATGTTCAACCCAAACGTCTGCCCCAGTCCTTGGCCTCACCAGGACACCAAACCCAAGTCCCTGAAGAGCTAAGAAAAGCCTGGTAATAAACAGAAGCTCTTGTTACACCCTGTAGAGTCAGCTGTAACTTTCTGTAAAAAGCATGAAAAATGAGCTTGAGGGTGGTGACAGTCTGGTGACACATGGTGACTAATTGCCAATAAAGCAATTAGGGAGAGGCCTGGTTCCCAGAGGATGGGGCTATTATTATCTTGTTCATGGTCAGCCTTACATTAATCATGGGAGCAGGATAGGCTGCTTCTTCCCCCCCTTCAAAATTAACTAAACCAAACATCTTTGAAAAGAAACAGTCCCAGAAAGGCCACATTCTCAGCCTGGTAAATACTCTGTCATAGACAGGGGAGGGCAATGTTATCTTCCATATGGAAAATGCTTATAGGGATGTGTAACCTGACCCATTTCTCTGGCTGAACATGGAGAAGAACAACAGAAGAAGTTTGAACTCAAGCCTCAGGAGCTTGGTTTTGCGCTGCACATAGCTCTGCCCTTGTCTGATGCTATGGGTTCTGAGGGGTTTCGGTCAGTTCGTGATCACCACGTGTTTCCAGGAACAATAGAAGAATATACAAGTAATTTTCAAGCCAGAAAACTGAAATTAGCTAGAATCATTGCCGATAATGCTCAGTCTGTCAGAGTGCACCGCCAGTAGACTCAAGCCCCAAACCTGTGCTCTTCCAGGGTTATTCCTGTAAGAAAGGTGCATCCAAATCTCACAGCCCTTCACTAGTGGGAAAATGTTGACATTAAAAAAAACAAAAAAATTGACATGAAAACATCAGATGTCCTGTGAATTTCCCAAACAGCAGTGCTGGCGCTCACAAATCCATTGCAGCCGCCCATGGAATATAAATCCACTGGCTGTAAATAAAGAGGATCCCCTAAAGTATTCCCACACGAACAGAAGGAAGACTGGAAACATTCAGAAAGCTAATGATTAACCCAAAGAGAAGAATATGGACATGATTATCCCTGTTGGAGAGATGCTGCTTTCCTCTCAAGACCCCACAAAGCTCCACAGCATTAGGTGCTGTAGAAATGCTTAATTTGGCCAGATCGATTTTCCAAACTGAGAGTCGTAGTGACAAAGACAAACCTTAATTTTTCTCTGCTGCAGTGTTCAAAGGGGTGTTTCTGTTGAACTAACCTGACATGATTTACTTTTGCATATAAGATCTAGCCATGTGTGTATACTGCAATCTCCAACTAGTACAAATAAATTGGGCTCCAAGCTCTGCCCTTAAGAGGGGATAAATCCTGTATTCTGATTAGGCTATTAGACATAACAGTCAACTTTCAGTGTAGACACATATCCATTCACATGATAGTGACCTGGAAAATATGTATATTAAATACTGAGTCTATTTTGAAATAAATATAAGACACCTTTCAGGAGAATTGAAAAGTATTTCTATTATGAGAGACAAAAGCGTGTGGAATAAAATAGAGCAGGAAAGTGTTTAAAGGTGCAGTGTGCTCATTATGCAATGATTTACAGCAGCGAGCAGATTTTTATGAGCTTGGATATTTCAGGTAATGAATGATTCAGCTTATACTGTTTTGTGTCACAGACAGATGAATACGAAACTGTTTTTATCTCTTATTCCTGTTTGTTCGATAATCGGTCCATGAAATCCTTTGATACAAAATCTATTCATCTTTTCTTTTTTTTCACCCCCTACAAAAATATTTCCTTTCTGAATCTTGATTGCTGCGATTGTTAACCAAATCAATGAATCTGAAGTAACGTCAGAGCTGTACCTCTCTTGGGAGAGACGCATGACTAGCGAGGAATTGAATGAGGTGCTGAAAGAGGGTCATATCTAGAAGAAATTCTTCCAGCATCCCTCTAGCAGAACTAGGAGTCAAGCTGCATTTCCATCCCTGGAAAGCACATTTTCCCAGTGCTTCCATTTCGGATCAGAGTGAGCTGACCACAGCAGCTTTCCACAGATGGAAATTTTTTAATGCAATCCCAAAGAGCTGAGAGGAATTTTGGGGAGAAAATTTCCAAGCCATTCAGCCAGCCAGTGACAGAAGCCAGGTAACTGCAGGCCAGTGGGAGACAGACAGAAGAGCTGGGCAAGTGCTCTGTGTGCCTGGCTCTGAGGAAGCCCCCAAGGTAGGGCTTAGTTCCGTGGCTCCACGGAACCAGCACAGCCTAGCAGGAAGTTTTGCCTGCTCTTTTTCCCTGGGACCATACCTCCTGGCATCCCGAAGCGTTTCCTGGGACTGCTTCCAATGGGGCAGAAATGTAACTCATCAGGTGTGCACCTGATGGACATCTGTGGTTGACAGCCACCTCTTGTTGCTTGATGTCCCTTGGCAGCAACAGGGAGTGGCTTAACACCAAACTGTGGAACGACTCTTCTAGGTCCTGTGGAGCTCTCTGTGGGGAGCCCCACAGCCCCCCTGGGCCATATTGTCTTCTCACCCTCTTCCTCTCTATACAGCAGCTCAGGAAACTTCTGTCACCTGGAGATACCCATATGAACCCTGCCCAGCTCAGCAAGGGGGATGAGGGCATTTCTCTCCCCAGTCCCCTTTCCCTTTTTGGCAATCCTCTCTTGAAAAACTCACATCTTTGTAGAAGAAGGAGACTACCAGCCTTGAAGGAGTAATTTTGCACACCCTGCTCCATTGCTACATTTTCTGTGTGAGAGAGAGGCAACATCTTCAGCTAAAACCATCTCTGCATTGGCTGGCAGCTCCATTTTAACATCAGAATCAGATCAATAAGTGGTTAAAAGATGGGAGACAAAGGACTGGCAAAGTGGAGCAAGGCCCCTGCTCACGGAGATTTAATGAGACCTGAGCTGTTCAGCAGATCCATAAATGAGCTGGGGAAGGGAGCAAACACTGAGGTTGTAAAGCTTTGTAAATCTTTTTTTTTTTTTTTTTTTTTTTTGTGTGTGTGTTTGGGGTTTTTGCTAATCCTGTCAAAGCGAAGTCTGACTGCAAAATTGCCAAAGAATCCCAGCATAGTGGGTGCCTGAGAGATCAAATAGCAAGCAAAAATCAGTGTTGGTAAATGCAATGTAATGCATTTCAGAAAAAAAGCAACTTCAATTATATATTTTTCAATAGTGGGCTCTAAATTAACTGTCACCATCCAGGGAAGAAATGTTTGACTTGTGGATAGCTCTCTCAAATTTCTGGCTCCTTGCTCACCAGTAATTAAAAAAGACAAATAGAGAGTTAAGGATTGATAAGAAGAAATAAACAACAGTCAAGGAAACACCTTTAAGCCACTGTCTAAATCCTCGCTGTGCTCATAGCT
Organism: Eurypyga helias; assembly: GCF_000690775.1. NCBI lineage: Eukaryota > Metazoa > Chordata > Aves > Eurypygiformes > Eurypygidae > Eurypyga > Eurypyga helias. The sequence goes on from NW_010223966.1 coordinate 33,216, forward strand.
TGACCACTGCAGCCTGCCCTACTTATCTCTTCCTGAAACTAGAAAAACTACTGCAAAGGGCGACAAGGATGCTTTAATGAAAGAAGCAGTCCTTTGTGAAGAGACATGAAAAAGGCTCAGACTTCCAGCTTGCAGAAAAGAATAACCAAGTGGAAAATCTGGTAGAGGTCTCTAATGAGGGGCAAAGAAAAAGTGAACAGGGATGGATGATTAAATTATATCACAGAAGTAAAGAGGCATCCAATTCCGTGGTCAGGAAGCAGGTTTACACCAAGTAAATGAACTGCTCCTTCACACAAGGCACACTTGCCTTGTGGCACTCATTGCCACAGGACAAGAAAGGTACCAGATTGTATAAACAGGTATGTTTTTCCTTTAGATAGATGAAGGGAAGGCTTTGAATGGGTATTAGCTACCTTGGCCTGGATTTATTTTCTGTCTGGGTAAGTCAGTATGCCAGTGTGAGGGTAGAGCCACAGAAAGTTCCTTTCATGCTTACCCACATGCTTGTCTTGTGCAGCCTTTCCCTGATCATCCACTGGTCTGGTCACTAAGGGAAGCTGGGTGATAATTTCAATGAGTATTTCTGCATCCCTGCTGTGGTTTAACTCCATGCAACAACCTAGTATCACACAGCTGCTCGCTCATTCCCCACTCCCCCCCCCCAGTGGGATGAGGCAGAGAGTCAGAGGAAAAGGTAAGGAAACTCATAGGTTGAGATAATAACAGATTAATAATTGAAAAGAAATTAAATTAAATAATGACACTAATAATACTAATGCTAATATGTAATGAAAATACTACTACTATTACTTATAATAATATGTAATGAAAATAATGGAAAAAACCCAAAAGGATACAACTGCTCTCTACCCACCCACTGACACCCAGCCAGTCCCCAAGCAGCAAGAGCAAGAGACAGAGAGAGAGAGAGACAGAGCCAGAGAGCCCCAGGAACCAGATCTCCTCGTCAACTCCCTCCAACTTATATGTTGAGCATGACGTCTTATGGCATAAAATATCCTTTTGGTCAGTTTGGGTCAGCTGTCCTGGCTGTGTCTCCTCCCAGCTTCTTGTAGAGAAAAAGCTGGCAACACAGGGGCAGTCTGAGAAACTGACCATTTGGTTGCTGGCATTTCAGAAAATTTAATTTTTAAAACATCACAAAAAGCCTAGATGGGCTGATACAAAGACAACACAGCAATAAACCATGCATATGGCGTCCTGACTGCAGCAATACACGTGCCCTCATCCTTCCACATCCAAGCTGGCCACTGAGAGGGTGCTGTGGCTCCCTGTTGTAGCCACCTCACGTGCCATTCATCCTCAGTTGCAAATATTTCAGAGTCACAGGAAGGTTGAGGTTGGAAGGGACTTAAATTTCCCATCCCCCTGGGGGGGTCACCAAAGACCCACTTGGAGCTGGGGACCCCTTAGGCTTCCATTAAACTCTACCATGGGCTCTTCTGAAGAGTAAAAGTAGAGGCAAACATACCCCAGGCCAGATCTCCCCCTGCTATTTAACTCTGATGGTTCTACAGAATGGACGAAAGGCTACGGAGGACCCCGCAGTCAACCTTCACATTAGCAAGTGTCCCTGAAGTTGGTCACCTGCAGGAACCCTCATGAACCAGTTGCATTGTGAACAAACCTTCTCCCCAGAAGTGTTTCACATGATTACGTTTTGATTTCTATCTTGTGAAACTTCAGCATATTAGGAGACCCAGAACACATTACGGTCTGTGTTTTTCTGTGTACTTTTAGGCAATGCAGCAGCAGTTGATAGCACTGTTAAAACACACAGAATAATGTTACAAGCACCTCTCTCCACAGGCTGGAATTTCTTACCCTTTTGCTCTCAACTGATTTTCAAACCAAGTACCTGACTGGCTAAATTAGCACCGTCCTATGCTTTCTTTTACCTTTTCTGTAATTTACAGGTCATAGAAACCTATTAAAAATTTAAGTAAAACTCCAAGCAGCATTATAATGTGTATTGCATTAAGGGTTAGATAACATGCAGCCACGTGTCCTGGCTGGACATACCCTACCCTTCTGTCCCTCTCCTCACTGCGAGCCTGTCTCCCTCACAAGGAGGCAGCTAGATTCAGAGTACTTTGAGAGGAAGCCAAGCAGCTCACCAGCCCGTATTCTTTCTGCATAAAACCTGGGAATAATTTCCCCAGCACAAGCATGGATCCCTACATAATTTCCTTTGGGGTATAAACCGTTAAGGGAAGAAGTTTAACAGCAGCAAATATACCAGCTGCATATGTCTTGAGGCACAGATGGCAGACAAACAGACAGACATATTGGTATCACTGTACAACACGATTTTCTTACCAGATTGAGGACTGTCAAATATTTCCACTGCCCACCGTAGAGAAACACTTCAGATGGACGCTCTATGTGATTGAACAGGCAACAAAAAAATACCAGGCAAAAGCAAGACAATGGTACGTGGTGAGAGTAGAGATTTCCATTCTTCAGCCGAGAGCGAGTGATAATCGGTCCGAAAGCAGCTTTTCTCTTAAGTTGCTGTACGTGGGCAACGGCAGGGCAGGAGGGTTTCCTTCGGAGCAGACTTGGGACACACTGCCACTTGGCTCTCTTCGAAAGGGATATTCACAAGACTGTGAACTTTGCTTCTGTTTGTTTCCCTTTTCACTGCACAGATAGACTGGGGGGTGAGGGGGTGAGAAGAACAGACTTATTTCCCGGATTTAAATGCCTTGCACAAGATTAGCGAAGATTAGTTGTGGAGTTACATAAGTTTTTTTGGATTGGGGTTTTTTTTTTTTTTTTTTTTCAAAAGCCGGGGAGAGCTTTGCTGCTGGTTTTGTGTAACAGGCTGTCATGCTTTGGGCAGCAAGTGAAAACAAGCGGCATTTTCCTCGCACACAGCTGTGGGGGCAGCCATGTCTCCAGCTCAGCTTGGGAAGCCTCTCCTGCCAGAAGTAGAAGTGGGAAACTTAACGGTCCTTGAAAGAAGAACCGAGTTGATTTGTTGATAGGCTATGGAGGTGGCAAGGAAGCTGAGAGGATTCGTAGGCAAAGGTCCTTGGGGTTGAAAATCACTGCGAGCGCTGACATTTTTTTTGTGGGAAAAGGCTCTGCTGCCTTTACGCTCCTCCATGCAGCTGGGATCCATCCCGGCTGTGCAGCCAAACCCCGAGTCACTTCAAAGCTCTGGCAGGGATGGAGGCACGGGGCAAAGGCCTTGGATGACAATCCGTAAGCACTGAGCAGGGCGTCTCGCCTACCCGCTTCTTTCCCTGCTGCCATTGCCCTTCAGACAGCCCCTCCTCCCTGGCATGACATTATCGCGCCATCGGGTCTGCTGAAGAGAAGAAGGGATGCTCATGCAATGATCTGGAAATGAAACCATCAAAAAAGTTCCCATGGAAATGCTCGTTTTTCCTTCCCCTCCTGCCTCGCCAAGCACCCTAATTAGCACTGGAAAGCACACAAGGCCTTTACTACTTGGGCAGTCTCCGTAACTGCATGGCTGTCGGCAGGAATTGCCACCTGAGTCTTTCACAAAGGGCCTTGGTGGGGAGCAGGTACTGTGCCCCAGCCCACGCCCAGACCTTCATCACGCAGGACAGGGAGAATGAGTGCTCTCCTCACCCCTGTGGAGGCTGTCCCTGTGGGCAGGGCTGGGCTTCAGCCAGGCGGACTATAATAAGGGATCTCTACACACACACACACACACACACCCCCTTCTAACTGGCCTACAGGCAGCATTGAGCAATCTGCTGTGTTTTGGGTTGTTTTGGTTTTTCTCTTGCTTTTTTTTTTCCCCCCTGATACCAGATATAAGGCTCCATGTCAGATGATTTCCTATGACCTCAGACAGCAGTGTGCATGCATAGTGGGAAACAGCCTTTGCACTAAGGGCCTTCAGTATCCTCCTCTGTTTCATTGACTTCTCCCCTAATTCAGATTACCCGCATCCAGATTCCCCAGGCATCCCAGCCATCACAGTTTCAATGAAATATTTCTGCCTCACTTAGGAAAAATAAAGATGTAGGGCCTTTTGTGGTTGTTTGAGATTGGAGGAGAAAACCCCTTGCCAGGAAAAAAAAAAAAAGGGAATATGTTTTTTTTTTTTATTTGGACAAAGTCACTGGTCTTTTCCTAGAAAACCTAGCAAAAAAGGGTTTTCAGTTGCCTCAACAGACTTTTTGGGGAGGGGCAGTGCTGTCATGAGCTGCTTCCTCTGCTCCTCCTAGTTAAGGCTCATCCCAGTGACAAAAGACAGGAACAGAATCGGACTATGGTTTATTAACGATTTGCATATATCAAAGGCACCAGGCAGTCAGCACTTAACAAGTTATCTTCACACCCGTCTTTCTGAGATTTTGCTGTAGTGCAACTTTAAAAATGGGAAGGCATGTGCTCAGGAGGTTCCCAAATCCATGAAAATGAATGTAAATGTATGCAAAATTGCAAGGTATGTTTTTTTTTAAATTTTAATTATTTTCTGGAGGATCTTGGCCAGTATGGCTGGGAAGGTGTCAAGTACAGTGACAGTTTTCTGATGCGGACACCTGTCCCACAGACTGAGACCATCTGCTTTGTTTTCCCGTATACAAGAAGCAAGATACTTATTCTTCAGCCTAGACAAGGGATGCGGTTTGGATGTAGAAACATCACAAAGATGGGCACCAGATAGGAGCTGAAGTCTGACACCCCACACTCCATGGAGTCTTTGTTATTTCACTGCCAGCGAGCAAATACATTGGAAAAGCGGTATCTTATGCCTCTCTCCATGGGTACAAACATCTACTGAAGGTTCAGTGGAACAGGAAATTCAGCCCAGATCTTCTTGCAGGGAGGGGAGGAAGAAAGATGGAGCATATGGGGACATAGGCAGATGTGCTGCTGAGGATCTTGAGGGATGGTTTAGGGAAATACCATTTTCCATCTGCTTGGTACCCCAGCCCAAATCTGGCGCTCCCCTGCCGCTGAGCCACATTCATGAGCTCTGCCAATGCTCCTAGTCTGCTTCCGACACTCAACTGATTGCAGCAGCGACAGCAGACTTTGTGCTGAAGCAAACTGGGGGCACCCGCCTAGTCCATTAGCTGAAGAATAACAAGTAACTGGAGCTGTAAATCCCCTTGTATACACAAAATGTCCCCTGCTCATGCCCTCTTCTAGGGGGGTGAGTTAGGCTAGCTTGCCTGACTTTGCACCAAAATGGGCTTGACTCGCATCCTTAGCTTGGTTCAGGTACAGAGATGACAGCAAACAGTGTGAACTGGTAATATCTTAGACCAGCATGTCTGTTTGTAATGTCATTGTGTGTCCCCAGTGACAGACACAGAATTTCCAGGCTATCCAGCAGTGCCCCCGCTAAGTCCATCATTACCTTATAGTGGTTGACTACCACCTCAACCTGCCTCTAACAAAGCAGCTGGTAGAAACAAATATTCCCGCTTCCTCAGGGGCTGAAAATTTATTTAGAGACCAGTTAGGCACCTTTCAAATATTCTTCAATATTTTTGCACTGGCAAGGTTTGCTCTCTGTCAGGGCAGCATCCAGTGATGGCAGAACAAGCGAGAACATGGCAGGAAATTCCTGGCAGGTGACAGCAGTTAAGGCCAGGTGGAAGGAAAGGTTTCAAAGCCAAGCAAAGCCCTAAGGAAGGTTTGGGAGCCTATAAATGCAAAACTAGGTGTTTAGGTCTAGCTCTCTTTTCTAGGCACAGTTGGAGAACAGGGGACTAATGTGGAATTGGGATTTGCTGCTGTCAGAGAGATTTTATAGGGTGAAGAAAACATGAGGAGGTGGGTAAGTACGTTTTTCTTCTATTTTTTTCTGACACTTGTTTCTGTCTTCCATGCAGTTCTGTTAGGTTGTATGTGGATTTCCTAATTTATTTATTTGTACTGTACTGCTATGGTAAGCTGGGTTGCGTTAGAGGTGGCATTCCTTGAAAGCGGGACCTGGGGCCGTTCTTGGGTGACACCCTCTGTGCGTTACCCAAGTGTGTCCAGAGTTAATAGACCCCGATCTCTGCTACACTGGCATTCTGGTTTAGTTGCTGGTAACATAGGGGTCTGTGTAGAAGAAGCGTTTCCTGATCACCATTAGCCAAGAAAGCTTTTTAGCATGTAGTGTGAGTCTGCCTGAGCTCTGTGTCCCCGGGGACATCCGTAATAACGATTTGTACTGTGACGGTCCTGATGTATGAAACGAAACATAATTGACAAAATTGCAAGCCTGGCATAGCCTGCTCCAGGCATCTCCAAATCCTGAGGCAAACTCCCCAGAATCATGCGGTTAATGTAATTCACAAGATACAATTCTCTCAGGTTTTGTTTGTCTTCGGCTTTCGTAGCTTCTAGGGGTCTGAGTTTTCCAACTCCTCTTCACAGCTGTGTGAGCAAGAAGCGTAAAAATATTTTAACTACTAACAAAAGCTGAGGGCATTGCCCAGCAATGATGCAGTGATAATGACAACTAATGAAAATCAATCAAAATATCCTGAAGTATTTTGCAAGAAACTTGAAGATGGGCAATGCTGTCACATGTACCCGCTATGTATGGCAAGCGGGGAAGTTATACAGTTCAAAGACAGCTTATGCATCCTCCTGCGTGAGCCTCTTTATCTTGTGGGAGATTTTTTTTTTTTAAATATATATTTTTTTAAGGAGAAGACAGGGAGTGGCTTATCTCATCTTGATATGCTTATTCTGAATTGTTTTTAAGAAGTTGTTCCAAACTGCCTAAATCCAGAGGGATTTTTCTGTCCCAAAGCAATGACTTGGAGTACAATTCAGTAGTTGGAAATACTCACTCAGATTTCAGAGTTTCTCCCTCCCTTTGAGTTCCATTGGCTTTTAAACTTTGTTTGTTCAGACTGCTATATGAAATGTCACTTTGATCTAGAAACAAAACTTCCTGTGTAACAATGATTTGACATTCCTGACTTTTTAGATGAATGAAAACTATGACATTAATCAAAACAAAACCTTTTCAACTAACAACTTGGGTTCTAAAAGCAAGCATGTTGAAAATAAAAAGCATTTGATTGGAAAAACGCTTGCCTGTCTCATTATCTGCAACTTGTAGTGGAAATAAGTAATTGTTTGCCTTATCACCAAACCTCAATAGTGTCTCCTCTCTTGGCAAGATGAATACTACCTAGAAATAAAAGGCATGGTTTTCACTGATTCTCAATAGCTTCCAGAACTCACATACTTTTTGAAGAGATACATAACACTGCTTCTCAATTTTACCTTTTTCCCTTTTCTATTGGAAATGCACAATTAATCTTTGATTGTTTAGAAAGATTGTGCACAAACAGGCTAAAGTTCTGAGCGAAACAAAATTGCCATAGTGTATTAGGGAAGAAATGGCAGGGTATTTTTTAGCTCTTGGGTACACAGGTTATGGCTGGTTATCACTAGACTGCTTCCTGCTAGGTAATTGTGGAAGGCAAGTTAAGAAATGCGTTTATAGAGTTTTTTTTCTTTGCCCTTTCTAGGATGTACCAACTGGTCTTGCAAGATGTGTGTTTGGTAAAATACTGCACACCGAAATGCTTTATGGTTTGTGTGATGCTTTTTTCTACTTGCCATCCGGAAGATTAGCAGATCTAGTGTGTGTTACTCTTTACTTTCTGTGGTCTATGTAAAATTGTAAATAACTATTCCATATACAAGGCAATAATCATCCAACACTGACCCCACCAGTCAGCGCTTGCTGAAGTGGTGTAGTTTAGTTGCAAATCTGCCTTAAAGAACATGTATTGTTACAAATGGGTATTAGAGAATAAAATAAAGGCCTCTTTACAGCCCATATTAGTGTAGTACCTAAATCTGTTGTCACAGTCTTTGGTATTTATATTGCAACAAATGCTGAGCAGAGGAAAGAACTGCTTATCTCCACCATATGCACAGGGAAATGCAACCCAAAGCAGTGAAATGGTGTGTCTGTCCGAGGTCACATTGAAAACCTCCAAAATGCAAATTAATGGGCATTCTCCTGAAATCCCGATAACCTCTATAGGGTGTTGGAGGAAAGGATGTCATTCTGAAAGATGTTGAAGGAGGTGCTGGTTCACCCCCTAGCACTGATATCATCTTGACAGATGATTCAACAGGATATAAAATATGCCATAACCCCAGGAGTCTCCTAAACCCTTCTAGCTGTTGGGGCCTTGTAAATTGGCTGGAGTGGCAAGTACAAGGATCTTCTCTCTTTGGAGGAACTAATGTCCTTTCTCCACCAAACCCATGCTCCCGCTCATTATCAGCCACTGAAGAACAAAGTAAATTTTTCAGTCTGTCAAAGGCAAGGCAAAAACAAAGATTGCAATGTTTTAATGATAGTAACAACATAACCAAGTCCGAACCAGTGGGTTGGTCAGACTGCCTAACAACAGCTGCAGAAAGGGGGTTTCCTACGTAAGGGCAGTCATGCCATTGCCGTGTTCTTCATATAAGATATCAGCAGAGTCTGACACAGCTTGTGACTCTGGCCCCTGCTTGTGTAACAGGCAGTCAGTGGCTGGTGGTTCCTTACTGGAACAGGGATTGCTCAGAGGGCTGTGCAGGCTCAGGTACAGCATGCACAGCCCTTAGGGTGAGGCATTGCCTTGGCCATCAAGCTCTAATGGGGCACTGTCAGCTGGTGAGTGTCCCGTACCAAGTGAATGCTGCTTTTAATCTCCTTCTCAAACAAAAGAGCAAATCCTGCAGTGGGAGCTGTGTAGGATTCCAAGGGTATCCAAATGTTTTACCAACTGATCTTCAGCAGCAATGTACAGTACTGCTACTGTAAAAAGCTGGCAAGTTGTTCCCTACTCCCCAGCCCCTTTGACCTGGGAAGGTCTCTGAATTTTCTTGCTTCTGCTGAAGATGGGATAGGGAGGAGTCATGGTCAGAGCAAGCCTCTGTGCACATAATGCCCTGCTTCCCCAGGCTGAAGTGGCCTACTGCCTCTTCATTTCATCTTAGCCTGATCACCAGGACTGACCCCCACATAAAGATGTTCCCCAACACCAATATCTTTGTGAAGGGGTCAGTTCAATTCCCCCAGCTCCCTCTTAGCTCTCACGTATATACCTGTGCACTGTGGTTCTTAATTTGTACAGATATTCCCATCTGGGTGGCTTTTCCTTTTCCTAGATCCTCAAAGTACTGTGACAATGCATGTCTCACCCTGTCAGCTGTGACAGGTAGTACCCAGTTCTGTCACGTAGCACCTATCTGCAATCTGTGCGCGCTGTAGCAGTGCCATAGGTGGTGGACATGGCACTAAGCAGACCATTGTGTCTACTCCGTGGGCTTTCTGTTTGCAGACTGCTCTGGGGGCACAGCTTCACCTCACCCTCTGTGAGGTAGAGAAAAGCTACAGGTACCCCCGGCAGCTGCGGTTTACTGTTGAGTCTGCAGCCAGGGCCTCTACGTAGCACACCATGATCTTGTGGACTGGGTTGATTTAGCAGTGGCTTTTCACACAGTGTTTTGCTGGAGCTGTTTACAGGCACATCATAACAAAAAGTTATCTCTCAAAAGTTATACTGTGGGTGAGTGGAAGAGGGGGGAAAAAAAATGCAAATACACAAAATCCCCAACATTTTTACATCCTCCTTGACAAAATCCACCTTAACTTTACTTCTGCCACTGCCAGTTCCATTACATGAAGTGCATTGGCACGATTCCTTCCCTCACAGCTATTTTCAGTGATGAGGAAAAGTGCCTCCAGCTTGTGCAACACTTCATTTGGCTATTGGTCATATAATCAGATGAATTTGTGAGGAATTTGAGTTTGGAAGAAGGTTGTTTGCCACAAAACTCTTGTGTTGACTCCTTTCTCACTGCCCTCTGAAAACGTGCTGCGTTTCATTAATACTAAATTCGTTTGAGGGATCTGAACTTTGTTGGTCACCTATGTTAGCTGCTGAGCAAAAACATAGGTGGTTTGTACACCTTCGTGTTTCTGGGATCAGTGTTTGCCGTTAGCTTCACTTCTCAAAGGCCTAGAGTTCTCTTGCATTCTTGCTCCCTAAAAGCAGGGAAGGAAAAGAAACCCGCTCTTGCCAAATTCAAGATGCTGGTTATCAGCTAATTCTGCTGTTTACTGTTCACACAGCTAAACAACTGCTTGTGTTTGGCAGCGAGCTCGAGTTCATCTGCAGCATGCAGGACAGGGCTGCCTGCTTGTTTTCATCAGCAGCTTTCTGCTGTGGTTTAACTGTGAGGCTCGGCGGTGATCCTCCGGGCTGCTTCCCACTTGTGCATTTGGAGATTTTTTAAAAAAAGGAGGACGTTGGTGTCGTTGCTTTGAAGAAGGAAACCTGAGCTTCTGGACAAGCTGTCCAGGGGTGCTGGTCCCAGTACATTAGGTGGAAATTGGTGTGAAAAGGCAATGAACAGGTAGGAATTCAGAGGAGCCTGCTTCTTCCCAAATTGTGCCCCATATGAATGGTGTTGTCCTGGCTAATGAACGCTGATGGGGAGTGGTGCTGCTGCAGGTGTCTATCTGCACAGGAGGTTGTGATGACCCTGTTGGGTGTTGGTGATCAAGGCAGGAAAATACACAGGGTGCAAAAACAGCATGGAAAAATAATCCAAAGGACCCCAGGCTTGGATGAGGCTTTTCCTGGGCACCATTAGCACCAGCCTCATGTAAATCACACTGGAGTTTAGCTGGGATGCTGACTGAAGCTTTTCTTGCAGCCAAATGTATCTGGGGCTGGTAGTGATGCCACTCGGGCATGGAGAGGAGTTCTGGTGCCACCTCTCTCTGCACCCTGGCCTGCCAAGAGGAAATATGGGCCTCTGTGTCATTAGCAAAAGCTTTATGTTGTTGAACTAGTCTTTGATCCCTTCCTCCTCTGCAAAACTGCACAGTGGGTGGTAAATTAATCCCTGGAGTTCAGTCCAGCACATATGCAGAAGGCGGGGGTGGGGGATGGGGGGGGGAGATGTAGGTGATCCCACACTGATGCTAGCCTGTGCCCTTGGTTTTACTTGGTGTTATTCCACTGACTTTGTGGCAGAAGCTCTCGTTTGCACGAGTACGTAAGCACAGTCTGTGTTCCTTTCCTTCTGTCTGCTGATGGGGTCATACAATAAGCACGAACCCAGATGTCACTGCTCTTCTAATTAAACTTTCAGTCACTGTGGAATAAAGTGACCTGGTTCAGTCTGCAGTGGCCTCAAGGAAAGGCCGTGATGTCAGCTAAGTGGGCTTTGTTATGAAACTGGGCAGTACTCTATGCATGCTTCATGAGGAAACTAGGAGTAGAACGGACAAGAAGCCAGGGTGTCTGTAGTAATGACTGAAAACTAAGGAATAAGCGAATGGCAAATGTAGTTAGTTAAAGGAAGGGACCTAAAGTTCACACCAGAATAGGAGGGTTAGAGTCAGCCACATTAAAAGGATGCTCATTCCAGTTTCACATATCTTGCTTTCTTCTTACCCTTTTCTCTCTGTCTTGCTCTCCTTTCCATTGGGATGGAAATTTCCAAGCTCAAAAGTTAACATTATTTTAGGCCGCTTAAAGCGGTAAGAAGTTTTGCTTTGCATGGGACTGGGAAACAGGAAAAAATATATTCTTACCATATAAAAGGTCACAAGTGTGGTGATCTGCTAGCCAGCTTGGTTTTAGCACTGAAGCACGCTGATGCTGTGCTAGAAAAAAAGGCTTTGAGAATGCCAGCGATTGGATCAAACTGCTGTCTGCTGAAAATGTCTAGTTCAATCCCCTGAGCTGTAGCTAGGATGTGGCACATGACTGCAGCACATGCTGAAGGTGCTTTGAACTGCCTTTTTTGTCCTTTTTTTTTTTTTTCCTTTTTAAATTGAGCTGTAAAGCATGCAGTTCAGGAAGGCCAAGTATCACGTGTGAATACTGCTGACTGTACAGCACAGCAAAGGTCTGTGCTGAATGAAGTTGGGCCTCTGGTTCTTTGCAGATATTTAGTAACAACCTCGAGCAGAGAATCTTTGCTTTCCACAACAGTTCTTCCCGTTCAGCAAACTCCTCTCAAAGAGCAATCTATATACCCTCGCAGCTATTTTCGAGTAAAGCTGTATTTCACTTACTAAAGCACAGAAGTTAGGCTGTGTGCATTTTCAGAGTGCCTTGTTCAAGGCAGAATAGCTACTCCAAAGACGGCGCCATGGCATAATGACTTCCAGACTGTCCAAAGCTGCATTCCTTCAAGCTTCTCCATCAGTGCAGTAATAAAGATTCTGGGAGCCACCTGGGCAGCATCTGTACTGTGTGGGAGGTAGAAGCCGGGGTGCACCCCACAGCCCTGCTCCCCTAGCAATCCAGATGAGGTTTACATGCCTGAGTCTCCTTCCAGTGGAGCCAGGAAACGCAGCCTGATGGGGTGTTTGTGCACACAAGTGCAAAACGCACAGAAACCCTGTGGAAGTAGCAAGGGCTGGAGCATCCAGGTGATGATTTCCATGAGCAGAGCAAAATTGATTAGGAGCGGTCCTGCGAAGGACTGGAAGGGCCTCCTGCCCAGGACAGCTTGCAGGTTTAAGACCTGAGGCTGGTGGGGGGATTTACTAGTGCAGCTTTGCATTGCTTTGCTGGAAGCCAGTTCCAAAAGGTATCTTCTTGAGCAGAAAGAAATGAATAAGTAAAATACTGAGCAAATCAAACTTGCACCAAAGATGACTTGCATCTTGATGAGATAGGAGTTTGTTTCCCAAAACCAGAAAAGTTGGGGTGTGCAAGGGCCTTGTTATAGATTATTGAAAACATTATCTGTAGGGAGTAATCAGATGCGCTTTTTTTTTTTCCTAGTTAAGCAGCATGGCGCATTAAAATCCCAAATACAAACTGATTTTTCTGGCTTCCTAGTGAGTCCACAGAATTTGTGGCTATATTGGACTTGCAGAAGCCATTCCAACACTGACTTCAGCTTACAGGAGAGAAGATAACAGATGTCATCAGCAAACCTTGTATGGTGAGGAGAAGCAGGCGAGCTCTGAGAACAAAAGCTCTTCATTAAAGTGCAAGGTTCCTGTGGCAGACCTAATGCACAGGGACTGTGAATACATACAGTCAACAGCAAATGGGATATCTTGTTTACTCTTTGGTCTTTTATTCTGGTTATGTAGGGAATATATGAAATAATGCCAGAAACACCATGTGGAAACATGTAGGAGAATATAGATTTAAGTGAGCTCTTTGAACTGACTCAGTAGTGCAGTGGTCTGTGCATCTTTAAATGATGGGTTTGAGGATTGCTGTTGCAAATCTGTAGCTAGCCATGTAGTTCTGTGGGACACGTACAGACTCTTAAATATTTATCTGAAGCGTATATCTGCAGTGGAGAAAAAAGCCCTCTGTTCTGTGTAATTGGTCCCGCTGAGTGCACCTTCTCTTTCAATGAGCCTCAGTGGTCAGCTTTTCATTTAGGCTATGGTGAGAACTTTGGCAGGCAAAAAAGATGAAGTCAAGGAATGAAAAATAGCCTGAGAACTACAGAAAGAATGTAGGAGGGTAAGGGGGAAAGCAGCATAAAGCATGGAAAGAGGAAACAGCAAAGAGTCACAAGGAAGCTGGAGGATGATTTTTTTTGAACTGATTTGCTTTTTGAATGTAGACAATCATCTGTGCAAGTAGGTAGATATGTCAGGAGCTGCATTTCCAAATGGTCTTGTTACCTTTTGGGTATTGTTTCCTTAAAGGATATACTGCTAAGGCTGGTGCTTCAGAATCAAAAATGGTTTGGTGAAATGGGGAGGAGGATTCTATATTGTATTTATTTTTACATAATATATTTGTGTGTATATATATAGTTATGTATCTATCTGTGTGTGTATATTTTCTATATCCTTCTTCAGGGGCAATACACTAGCCTCATGGAAAATCGGTCTCAGTCACCAGGCTCTCCCCTCCCTAGAATCTTTTTCTTCCTTCCCAGGCTGCCATGGGCTACACACCTGGACCAGCACAATCACTTCTGCCCATTTCATCCCCTTTCCTGAGGATGCTTTGGACTGCACCTCAGCCGTGGCCTGGAGAGGAGCATCCCAGAAGATGCCATGTTGAGGATTTTCTGCAGGACTATGGTCATGTACAGAATCTCTGAGACTGAGCAACTCTGGCTTCGGCCTACAAGCAAGCAGGACACTACAGGCCCTAGAAGAGAATGAGCAATGCATAAAGAAGAAGAAACAACGTTACAGCAAGAAGGCCTGAAGGCCTTGGGAATGAAGAACTGTGAACACTCCCGAGCTCACGAAACCGCTGCACCTGACCACGCAGAAACTGCAAGTTGCTACGTGAACAAAGCTTGCTTTACAGCAAGGTTGCTACATATACAAAGCCTGCTTACAGTAGAGTTGTTACACATACAAAGCTCGCCTTTAGCAAGTTGTTACACATACAAAGCTTGCCTTTAGCAAGATGCTACATACACAAAGCTCACCTTTAGTAAAAAGTTACACGAACCAAGCTTTCCTCTAATAATGAACAGAGCTTGCTTTTAATAAAGATGCTACATTTATTAACAAATAATATCAGCTAGGAACCAATCATAATCGATGACATATGTGCTAAGCATTTAACAAATGTATAAAAAGGGCATGTAATTTCGCAATAAATTGGCTCACATCGATCATATTGATCATGGCATGAAGTCCATTATGTGATCCCTCACAACATCTGGTGCCCGGACAGGGACTCTAGTTGGTGCTTTTGACAAAGAAGAATATGCCGGACTAGGTTGCAGAAAGAGCGAGGAAGACTAAACCTTCGCGAGAAGCGAGGAAGCTGACCGAAGATCCTCACTGCCCTGGTGAGAAGGCCTAGCCCCGGAGAAGCCGGGAAGAAAATGTGTACTCATCCGTCCATCAGGACGAAGCCCTGCAGACGTTGGGAAGTCCTGGAACTGCCAGGAAGACAAGGGACCGCTCCGGTAACTGTCCGTCGAGGACGAGGGAAGAAAATCTCACTCTGAACAGGTGAGTGGTCGGGGAGGAGATGGAGGTGAACTAAGAGCAAGAAGCTGTTCTAAAACTCCTCCAGCATATTCTCTCTAGGAGAGGACTGAAAGTGGAAAACTCTGTTCTAAGAGACTTTATACTCTGGACCTGGGAGAGGAACTTGATCCCAGGGATGGGAGCAAACCTCTCAGCTGAAGAAGAGGCCGTAGCAAAATTATTAATGCAACTATTGAAAAAGAGAGGAGTGAAACATGATCCGTTTAAGTTACTACTGAAACTTAGGTTGAGACACGGAGTCCCTGCTGAGGTCTCCGCTGCATTTGATGTAAAGGCCTGGGAAAAGGCAGGAGAAACGGTATGGGAGGCAGCACCCA
>NW_010223967.1:0-1498 GCF_000690775.1 Eurypyga helias
ACACTGCCCCATCCACTACCAGTGCTCGGAGCAGGCACAGGGTCTGTGCAGCCACCCAAATTGCTTTAATACGCAAGGGGGCAGCACGGAACCGCTCAGGGAGTAAGCTAGCAAACCGAGCTTGCGTGGCTGCAACCATGGATGCATCACTTCCCCCCATGGCTGTGTCACCACCCCCCATGGCTACGTCACATCCCACCATGTCTATGTCACCACCCACTGCTGCAGGCCACCTTCCACTGCTCTCAACCCAGCTTCCACCACAGCCAGCCTATCTATCTCCCACAGCAGCTTCACCTTCCACAGTGGTTCCACATCAACAAACTCCTGTGTGCCAGTGCTATTGTCAGTGTCAATCAGCACCATTGTCAGTGGCCCCAGTCCGAAGAAGAAATGGAAACACAAATCAGTCCATCATGTAGAGGATGATGAGGTAGCAGGGCCACCCCAGGAGGCAGAGACAAAGGAGAAAGAGATGAGAGCAGGGCCATCCCAAGAGTCAGAGACGGAGGATGAAGACCACTTGATCTTTATACCTGAGGGAGCTACATGATACCTGTGGAGACTTCACCATTGCCCAGGTGAACATATTATGACCTGGCTGCTCTGCTGCTGGGATAACGGGGCAGGTAGTATGTAGTTAGAGGAAAGAGAAGCCAAAGAGTTGGGGTCACTTGCTGGAGAAGGAGACATTGACAAAGCAATTGGAAGAAGAAAACAAAACATCAGCCCTGGAAATGACTTCTAATCAGCGTGAAGGAAAAGTACTATTTTAAAGAAAGTGTGCCACACCAGTCATGAAAATAGACAACCATGGAGAAAGGTATCCACCACCTAAGAGAACTAGCAGTGCTGGAGATATAGTTTACTGTGACCCAAACAACACACAAACGCCCACCAACCCAGATGGAGTTCACTGCACACAACCAATGTGGTTGAAGTTAATGCAGAGTGCACCATCCCCGTATGCCAGTGTGCTGGCAATAATACCTTAGAGAGAGAGGATGAGGCATCAACTGTAGATGAGATAATTCACCAATTCCGAGAATACAAGGAAAGTCTTTCTTCCCCTGTACAGACCTGTGTCTAAGCTGTAGACAGACTGTCTCAGGAGTTTAAGAAACTGCAAGATATGTTCCACTCCGCACCTGCATGGGCCAATGTCTCGGCTATCAAAAGTAAGCATTCCACTACTCCAAGTAGGGAATACAACAGGTATCCCTCACGGGGTACCCTGTGGTTTTGCCTGCGAGAAGACATGAGGAGGTGGGTGGGAAACCTACCTCACTCCTAGAGAAAGGAGTAAGTGAACTGAAAGACAAAAATTTCACTAGTGGGGATTCCACCAGAAAAGTTGCTGCTCTAGTATCTAAACAGGATGGATGATATGACATGGCCAATAATCTGTTTCTCCAAGACATCAGTGAGGCATGTCACCATCAGAGGAGCCCTGTCTCCAGCCAGGACAAGGAAAGGAACAACCGTGTTTACTGGACTG
>NW_010223968.1:0-322 GCF_000690775.1 Eurypyga helias
CACCCCACACCGCCTGGTGCGGTTCCGAGATGCTCGGCCTATCTCGGGGCCGCTGAGCTCGGCTCAGCCCGGCCCAGCTGATCCCAGCACGATGCGGTGCAGCCCAGTTTGGCTCAGGCCTGGCGTGGTTTGGCTCGCTGTGCTCTGGCCTGGGTCAGCACGGCGTGACCGGCATTGCCTTGGCCCGGCCCAGCCTGGCTTGGCTCAGCTTGGCCCAGTCCAGCCCGGCTTGGCCCGATACTGCACAGCCCTTGATGGTGCTTGGCTTGGCCCAGCCCGGCTTGGCTTGGCACAGCACGGGCTGGCTTGGGACCCCCCCGGA
>NW_010223968.1:386-679 GCF_000690775.1 Eurypyga helias
GCCACGGTCTGACCCGGCACATCGTGGTCTGGCTTGGCACGCCACGGGCTGGCACCCCACAGCACAGCTTGGTGACACAGTTTGGCATGGTTTCGCATGGCACAGCTTGGCACAGCATGGTTTGGTATGATTTGGCCCAGCAGGACTTGGAATGGTGTGGTTTGCTATGGTTTCACACAGCACGGCTTGCCACTGCGTGGTTTGGCACAGCTTGGCACAGCATGGTTTGGTATGGTTTGGCACATTGTGGCACGTCACAGTCTGGCACGGTTTGGTATGGTTTGGCACAGTTT
>NW_010223969.1:0-8314 GCF_000690775.1 Eurypyga helias
TTCTATGATTCTATGAAATATAAGGCCTCAATTTCTACTACTCTACAACAAAGAAATGAAAAACAGGGACAGTGAGCAAAATTTTACATCATCAGATGTAGAAATGTAAGAAAAATAAATCGGTGGAATGTGAGCTACATTTTGACATGTGCGTTTGATTACAACCACATTTAGATCTCCACTTACATGATCATTACATTGTAACACTCAGAAAATCCATATTCGAAAGGGCTTTTACATTAGGGACCTGACACCGAAATTAAATGCAATTATTCCACAAAAATACAATTGTATGCTCTGGACTGAATACCTTTGATAGTGTTGTACCAATACAGCAATGGGAAAAATATTTTGTAGCCAAGTCACTTCTTTGAAAAGCTCCAGTTTGCTCTTCTCTGGAATGTATCTTAAAACGCAGCAGTTATCAGAATTCATTTTTCATCAAATTTAGCAAATTATAAAGTGCTTCCAAAAGAAACATTCTACCTGTGTTTAGATTTGCTACAGAGAATATAAAGGCCTCAAAATCTTGATTTAAAATTGTCTAGTAAGAATTGATGAACACCCCATTACTACTCCTGGGTAAATTCTTAACAGTGGCTTTTCATTCTATTAAAAATGTACATTTCAGTTTTAATTTGCCTTGTTGCAGCTCCTGGCCACTTGTTCTTATGATGTTTCTTGTCACCAGATTAACAAGTCTTTTGTAACAGAAAGTCTTATCACGAGGAAGTCCCAAAAAAATCAACTCAAGTCAGCCCTCATCTTTTTTGATAAGTTCGTTTGACTGAGCTTTATGTCCTTTCCTGCAAGATGTTCTCTCACAGACAGAAAACAAATGACTTTTGAAGGCTAGTAAACAGGGGAGGGGAAAATAAAGCTGGAGAAGCTCTAGGCATACCATGGAATGAAAGAAAGAAAAAAAATTAAAAACGCATGACGTATTTCAGAGGATCTGACACAAGCATTTATTTTGGTAGAATTCATGCACAAGTATGAAACCACAGAGAGGAGAAGGGGTGTGTGTGTGGGAGTTAGAAGAAACCTAGTAGATGTTTTTTTTTAGAATTCTATAACTCCTTTAACAGCAAATAACATGGAAATAAAGGAAAATTAGAACACCTATTCTCCTAAGCAGCACTCAAGTGCTGCTTCCAAGAAACAAAATAAAAACCCTCTTAATCACATTTTTTAGCGTTGTTCTTATGAAAAACAATTGCATCCCAGTTTCTCACTCGTATTAGCACAGCACATACAAAGGGTTTAATTCCATTTAATTTTGCCACGTTTTTAAATGACTCAAGTATTTTTCTTCCATGTAATCTTAACAAAAATACAAAGAAGATCCTCTCTTCAGTCCCTCCTCCCCTTGCTCCTACTTAAAAATACCTCTATCTTCTTCCTTCCTAATCTGCTGTTCTTTCTTCTTCATATTATCCTCCCATTTTTCATTAGTTATGCAAGATCTTTTTGTTCTGTGAATCCACCTAAATAATACTATTCAAGATTTGTTTATGATATGTTTTAGCTTTAAGTTCTATTATGTTCTTAATGAATACTTGTCGTGGTTCAGCCCAGCACAATACTAAAATAGCTTTCTTCTATTGTTGAACCAGGAAGAATTATTCTGAAGATGTACCAGAAGCAGAATTACTGAAATTACTGTAATTACTGAAGACACCTAATTTATGTAATAGTAACACAGAAAAATATGCATGAAAATACAAGTAAGAGATAGTTTATGTGGACTGTCCTGTATGTTAATGCTCAGTTTTACCTGTATATTGTTTTCTGAATGCTACTTCATTAGCTATTCTCTGTTCAAAAATTTGCATTTTATTGCTTGTACATGGCTTCTCAAGCTCTTACCTGAATAATTTTTATGTCTACAGATGTACTGGTTTTGCCTCTTTTTCAAAACACTGTAGGAAATTTTTCAGAACACTACAGAAAACTTAAGATAATTCCAGTATGGCCCTGTAGGGTATTAATTATATTTTCCAGGTGTTTTTTTCTTTGTATATTTACCTTTCTGCAAATAAACTTAGATTATCCTAAATGTTTGGGGTTTGTTCAAAATAATTTAATTTAAGGTTTACCACCAAATAAATCATAAGAATTTTATTGGTCCTGAATGTAAGAGCTGTGTTGAATTAAAAGACAATACATAACCTTCAGTCCATCACTTAAACTTACCTAGTCCTGCAGTTTAGGGCCTAAAGGAAGTGTTGCTGTTTTACAGGAATCTACTTTTCCTATACACTCACAAAGTTATTTCTGTGATGGTAATTTTCCACTGTGCAAATGGTTCATTTCCCATATGATCAGAAGTCAAAAAGTACACACTATATTCAGTAGATTTGTCACCAAGCTAAAAAATAATTGCAATACCTTCTTGGTTTTAGAGGCTGTTTATGCTTTTGCACTGGAAAAGGAGCTAAAAATGATTACAGTACCAGACTTGCAGAGCACTGATATTTGGAACATATAAAGAGGATTGTTATCTTGAACAGTAATGTGAATTTGGAGCAGAGTTTTCCCTTTATAAAGTAAATAGATACACAAAAATTAGGAATGCTCACAGATTCAGTTCTATTCCTGAGTGGTTGAGGAAAACTTCATTTAGAAAACTGGACTGATTTTTACCCATAGCATTTGCAGTTAATTGTAATACTGCTGATAAATACTCAGACTGTACCATGATCAATTTGATAAACACATAATTAGTAACCTTAAAATGCATAGTGTCTCCAAAGAATTTCTGGATTAACACACTTAGCCAAGAAACAGCCCAGCACAGCAGTATTTTCATGGTTTTTAGCTCTTAACTCAAGCATGCTCAGCTTTAAGGGTGGAACCTAAACTGTCAGAAAACTGACAACAGACAAAATAGGCACAGACAAACAAAATACAACGAAGTGTAATAAACCTACGTTATGCACTCAAAAGAGAGGCACTGCCAGTCCCAGGGATGCTACTATATTAATGAACATTGCTTCTGCTGCACTTGCTATTCTGACACTTTACACATTCTGCAATCATGTCTGGGTTTTGGGTCTTTTTCTTTTGTTAAAGTACTCCCACAGGTAGGAAGATAAATAGTTTTACCACCACTGCAATTGTAGAATCAGCACTAAACAATTGTACATTTTGAAACAAAACTATAGAGAGGTCACATTCAATAATATGGCAGAAAAAATATATGACTACGAAAATTCGAAAGTAAACCAAACAAGCCTCCTGTTCAGACCGAAACCAAACTCCCCACTCTTCAATCAATTATTCTTACCGGACACAAGCTCCAGAAGACTGGACCCTTCCCAGTTGTTCCCTTTAAGATGACTCAAGCTGCAATGGCTGGAGAAGTAAAGTAGCTTAAACTGGAGAAGGGGTATCTTTCTTCAGTCAATAGCCTCCTCTAGGTATTTAACCCCTTCCAGAATTAAGAATTATGGTGGCACCGAAGAGAGTTCAACGGAGCACAGTCAGTAGTGGAGCTTACTGGCGCTTTAGGCACAGAAGCATAGTGCAGGGGACGCAGGAGAAAAGCAGCTCTCCAAGAGGACACGAGCAGAAGTATCAGAGTGATACTTGATTTCTCATGATGCAAGTACAGAGCTTTCCTGAAGCCCAACAAAACGAAGTGTGCGTAAACCCATGTTCAAGGTGACTGGCAAAATTCTCCAGCTTCTGACAGATCCTCCAAGTTAAAGCAACATATTTACCTGGCAAATTGCTGGTGCCACACTTTGAAACTTCAATGAATTCATGCTTAGTGTTTGTACAAGTACAGGCCTCAGGCTTCCTTGTTTTTTCTTACACCTCCTCCTATCTCATCCTTAGCTTCCAAAATAAATGACACTGAAATCCTACAGATAAACACTGTTACGTACAGGGTGTAGCTGGGAGGGTTTCGGTATTGGAAGGCTACAGGAAGCCTTGCGTGGGAGCGGCTGTGAACTGCCCTGGGTTGGTAACAGCCATTTCCAGCCAACTCCAAACTTCTGCGAGTTACTCATGGCACCCCAAAACAGGCACCCCCCAGAGTAGCGTGCTGATCCTTTGCTGGGGAGTCTGTAAGCCAGAGACAGCAGCCACAGGGATGGGTGACGCTCTTGGCATGAGGTACAACTCACTAGAGCAGGCGTGCACACCCCCGTGTGACCGCAGGCATGGGAGACCCACACCAGGGTAGCAGCACCCTGAGGGACAGCCACTGAGAAAAAGAATGTCAGAGGAAAACCTGGAGAAGCCCTGTGTGGCTGGGAAACATTACTGATAAGCAAAGAGAGAAAAAAAGCAAGCAAAGTGCAGCAGAGAAAATCGCTAGGAATCAGAGAATCAGAACGAGAGAATCATTCAGGTTGGAAGGTCCCCCCTCAGATCATCTAGTCCAGCCCATGTGCTCAAGTAGTCAGCTAGAAGGTTGCCCAGGATCACATGCAGTCAGGTTTTGGTATCTCCAGGGATGCAGATTCCACAACCTCTGAGGACAACCAATGCCAGTCCTTGATTACCTGATCCTACACAGATTCCGAACATCCTCTTCTCCATCTTTTCCCAAGTTGAACAGCCTGGATTTCTAATACTTTCCAAATATTTTTTATTAATCCATGCACATTCCTTGATGAGGGAATGTGGTTGAGAGCTCCATGAAGAACAAAACCAAGCTCAGCATGTTTCTCTGCATCGTGTCACCAAACCCTCAGAGCACGCTGTTTGCAAGGCAACGTTCTCACGGCAGCACTTCTCCCAGAGCAAGTTCAGAGTAGGACTCTAGTCAGAGACCTGTCTGACCTTCTCTGAAGAAATGTTTTCTTTTAGTACTGCAGCAATCAGATCACCCACTGCCTGTGACTGAGTAACTGCATTAGGAAATTCAAACCTGTTCTTGATGTCATCCAATTTTTTGTCTCTGGCATATGACACTAACCCTGTGAGACTGTAAATGGTGACTGTAGTTAGGGGCTGGAACACTTGAGACAACAAAACAGCTTCTCTATAAAGGGGAGCATGCAGGCACCCACAAGGAGATGGGAACCTCACCTCGCCAAGCGACCCACCCAGCTCTGGCAGCACTTCCCACTCGCTCCCCCACACAAGAAGAACTGGAGGAAAGCCCTAACAGAAATGACCCCAACTGTGCTGGCCACGGCCTGTTGGAGGAGCTGGCAAGAACCCACCAGTACAATGCATGTCACCAGCAGGGGAATCTGGGACTTGGGGTGGATGAAAAGCTGAACATGAGCCAGCAGTGTGCGCTGGCAGCCCAGAAAGCCAACCGTATCCTGGGCTGTATCAGGAGAAGTGTGGACAGCAGGTCGAGGGAGGGGATTCTCCCCCTCTACTCTGCTCTTGTGAGACCCCACCTGGAGTGCTGCGTCCGGCTGTGGAGCCCTCAACATCAGAAGGACATTGACCACTTGGAGCGAGTCCAGAGGAGGCCACGAAGATGCTCAGAGGGCTGGAGCACCTCTGCTGTGGGGACAGGCTGAGATAGTTGGGCTTGTTCAGCCTGCAGAAGACAAGGCTTCAGGGAGACCTTATTGCAGCCTTCCAGTACCTGAAGGGGCTACAAGGAAGCTGGGGGGGGACTTTTTACAAGGGCCTGTAGTGACAGGACAAGGGGGAATGGGTTTAAATTGAAAGTGGGGAGGGTTAGATTGGATATCAGGAAGAAAGTCTTCACAGAGAGGGTGGTGAGGCACTGGACCAGGTTGCCCAGAGAAGCTGTGGATGCCCCATCCCTGGAAGTGTTCAAGGCCAGGCTGGATGAGGCTTTGAGCAACCTGGTCTAGTGGAAGGTGTCCCTGCCCATGGCAGGGGGGTTGGAACTAGATGGTCTTTAAGGTCCCTTCCAACCCAAACCATTCTATGATTCTATGAAGATAAGGTGCTCAGCTTGTCTCCAGTCTGGGG
This sequence comes from Eurypyga helias, assembly GCF_000690775.1. Classification (NCBI taxonomy): domain Eukaryota; kingdom Metazoa; phylum Chordata; class Aves; order Eurypygiformes; family Eurypygidae; genus Eurypyga; species Eurypyga helias. The sequence continues at coordinate 5,920 of NW_010223969.1, forward strand.
CAGATGGAAAAATGTGTTTATATAAGTTTTTGATTATTTAATTGTCCTCAACACCCAAATCAATGAGCAAAGTTTGTGTTAACTTGCAGTAAATTAAGTAAAAATTCCCTGAGCCAAGGCTGTTTTGCATGTGATAACATATTAAACAAGCAGAGAATTGCTGTTTAGCCAGGTTTCTGTAAGAAAACACTAGATCAGAACATGCAACATGCAAGGGCACCTAACGCTTTGTAACTATAAGGAAAACTACATTATTAATGGAGATAATATCTTTTCAAAAATCTCAGCAGTCCATAACCTATTCCCATACCAGCTGTAAATCTGTCTGCAGCAACAGATTTGAAGGTGTGGTTGATTAATGGAACAATGACTTGAGGCATTCCTTCTATGCAAGCTGGTTCACCTGACTTCAAATATTTTTCTGAATTAAAAATATAACTTGGAGGAGAAAGGAATTCAAATAATGGTTCCAACTTAGAACACTATCCAAAGCTAATAAGTAAACAAAAAAGGTAAAAAAGTAGTATGACAATTTGCAGATATGTGTCCAGAGCAACAGACCCAGGAGAAATGGTTACTTTATTGTCTTCATTATCTTATTATAGAAAATGACATAATCCTGCCTAAAACTCTATTTGCAGTTACCACCACATAGCCATTCATAGAATCACAGAATCCATTTTATTTGGAAAAATCTCCTATCAAAGTAAATGAATGAGCATTTAAAGGCATCTTAGGTGATGTCGGAAAGTGTTGGCAAAGTGACTTACATATTGAACCCAGTTACTTGGTTTTATTTAAGCAATTCATTATTTAGTTTTCAGAGATAAAAAACAGTCTGTGGCTTTATTATAAAGACTACCATATTTGGGAGGTGAAGCATTTGCTAGGAATCTGTGAATTACAGGATAGTTAAGTTGTACGTATTCCATATAAAACTGCAAAGCACAATTCAACATTGCATATACAGAACCTAGATACTAAGTGACTTTAGTTGAAGGGAATAAAGATCTGTTATTTTAGCTTTTCCTCTATTTTCACCATAATAATTCTCATAGTAAAACATATAAAATATAATATTCATGTCCTCAATTTTGTTCACTACCTTTTACCATGGCAGTTCTCACATCTGTGCTTGTAATTACTTCCAGCATTTCCACCTGCTTCCACTGTCAGCTGCCCTTACATTATGCTTATTAAGCATTAACAAAAGAGCCTCTAGTATCCCACAGGCCTTTGTGTCTCACTGCTCTGAGCCTGTTCCTAACGACCTTGCTGCAATGCAACCAGAGATATACAATAGTGCCTTTTGCCCAGGCCCAGCTGGCTTCCTTTTGACACCCTTCTCTGCGCACACACAATGCTGAAAGAATGAAAATTCTTATGCAAAAACTTGACAGATTTTCATAGGTAGCAAAACTATTTACATAAAAACTGTCATGCATTACTAACATACAAATATTCCTTTGAAATATTTTTTTTAAGATGTAGAAAGAAAAACACTTCAAGGATGAAAGAATTTTTTATGTCAAACCATCAATCATTTTGATTCAGCAATGAAAATACATTGCTGAACCTTCATATTAGAAATGTTATTTACTAAATGTTTGCATTAAACAGGTTTTGGAGTCAACTATAAATACTTCATTTAAGTTCAGTATATTTTCAATACTGAAAAAGTAATATTATCCTTTTTGAGATTCTAAATATATTGGAAAAGGCTTTTGCTTAGCCTACCCTGTCAGAGAGGAATGACTCCAAACAAGGAACCAGACATTCATTCAAAGAAATTATTTAAAGAAAGAGAAGAAGATCCCTCAAAGAACACACATCTTCATAAGGTACTTGAGATTATGTCATTTTCTTCTAGAAAAACTATCCATCTGGCAACCACGCACATGAGAAGTATTTGAACTTGCAGTAGTGCCTTATGAAGCCCCTGCATCAATAAAACTATTGCTATTCCACACAAAACATGGAAGACTTTCACCAATCAGGACTGATTAGTCTTTCTGACAATTCTACACAGAAGCAGATGTATTTGCCAAGCCAGGAGTTTAAGAGCTTTGAGAAAAACATACGGAGAACACATTTCACTTTTCATATTAAAAAAAAAGAAAAGGAAAATGGGAAAGCCAAACTAAGTTCTGTACTTCACCAGCAAACTCTCCAGGCAACTCAATGAGGGTGCAAGAATATCCAGCCAAAGCATGGCAGTGGTGAGCAGTCCAGGCATCGGTAGCTAACCCATTTACTTTTCACCTTTTACCATGCGTGAGCAGCCCCCTCCTCTATTTCTAGTATACCAGGCAGTGGCAAACCAATTCAGGCCTAAAGCTCTTTGGCTAGATTTAGCGACAAGTACTGTAAACTGTGCAAGAGAGGAAAAAAAAAA
>NW_010223970.1:0-24295 GCF_000690775.1 Eurypyga helias
TCCTGGCTGAACCCAGCACAGGGCATCTTGGCGTTTCCAGGAAAACAGCATCTGTAGGACAAGTTTGCAAAATGTGGCATCGCCTACAGTTCTGTGATGCTGTAGAGGTTTGATGCCTGTCAGCTCTGGACAAGGACCCAACACGTCCTGTCCTGTGTGTGCTTCAGATGTTCCCAGCAAGCAGCCAGGTGATCTTGCCTGTTACAAGCAGCAGAGGAAAGGCTCATGCTGGGCCCCACGGAGGAAGGGAAGAAGTCACAGTAGGCCACAAGTCTCAATGCCAGAGAGGGACACATTTTGAGCACTGACAGAGAAGCGATATGTGAACGAAAAAAACTGGAGCAGGCTGCCAGAGCTCTAATAGGGAAGAGCAACATTCTGTGCACTGTCAGTGCAAGGGGTTACACTAATGGTTAAGTCCAGCAGGACTGACGGACAGAAGTGGGAAGTGCTCTGTCTCCTCTGGGCATGAGAGAGTCATTCAAGCACCAGCTGGCAGGAACAAAAGGGGAGAACAGTGCTGACAGATAGAAGAAAGGAACAAGATCCTGCAGTGTTTGTTCGTGGTCCTGCTCGTCAAGCTGGAAGTGAGCTGGAGGAGTGACAAGACCTCTGGTCTTCGAATTTCTTTATTAGAACTGACTCAGTTTGGTTAAGATCTCAATTTACCTCAAGGCTTATGAGCCTTATCATGGCACTGCAAGTTGCCTTAAGTCTCAAAGCAAGCCCAGGAAGGATCCATCTTGGGATCCATCTCAGCAGACCAAGACTCACTCCAGCATAGGAGGATGCAAGGTCACTTAAGACTGGTAACCAGGCTGAACACGTCTGAGAAGAAGCCTGCAGGAGGTACCTCTGGCAAGGGAGTGGCAGAGACCTAATGCCAGATAGACAGCAGGCATGTGGAGGAGAGAATTGCTCCTAGACTGCAAGAAATGGCTGAAAAGGAATAGCAACTGAAAGGTCACAGGATAAAAATCAAAGCAGAATTGAAACAGGAGCCCCCTGTCCTCAAACCCTAGCTCCAGCCCAGGGCACTTGAGAGGAATTGCGATGTCCATCATAGAAGTTTTGCTTTGTATAAATTACATCTCCTCATTACTACAGTTACCAAGAGTACATTGCTGGGGAATATTTCCCATGGAAGACTGCATTTTTAATAATACATATAACAGAATATCTAGAACGCCATGTTTTGCAATGACCACAACAAATGCTTTATATAAAACAATGAAGAGTAAAAAAAAGATAGTAATCCAAACTGCCTGTGACTCTGCTAACACCCTCCTGCAAATACCCACACACCACAGACAACATACCAGGGAGAAAGCTTCAAGCTTGGAATGAAACAACATTGATGGGAGCAAGTAAATGGAAAAAGATGTCCTCTTGATCTTTTCTCCTTTCACTGGTTTGGATGCACACACTGTCAGGCCTTCAAGATTTGTTTAATTATTTTGTGCAGGGGACTGCAATCCTCTAAGTGTTTATGTGTGCATGTGAGTGTGTGAACACACGGTAAAATTCGGTACCTACACGAACAAGTTGATAGGACTACTGAACTATTCCTCAGCTTCTACTGTTGCAATTTCTCATTCCTTAAAATTCAATAAATCCAATGCCAAACCATTCAAGAATTCTGTATCTGCTTCAATAAACATCTGATTAATTATAAGAAGAATGACACAGAATGCTACTGCCAAGAAGATCCATGCAGTGCAATATACTTTATTCGTCCTACTGAAAAAACCCACTGATTTCCTGACAACTTTACTGGCTTGCAATGGTAGACCCCCAGGGTGGAAATTCAAGGATGCCATTACTGTATTTGCAACCTGTGTGAGGGCTGCATAGATCTGCTGGTTTTTATCCCCCCCAAGTGGTCAAGCAAGCTTGTAAATCCACCTTAGAGAAGTAGCTTCCTCCCGCTCTGGAGCATCTTCTGCAGGGGCAAATGAAAAGGGTGGTGGTGGACTAGGAAAGCTCTAAAGCTGAACGGAAATCCATTAAAAGAGTAGAAAGTACAGGGAACGTCCAGCCTCAAAAGTATACCACATATAACTCCACATATACCCATATAACCCCTAAATTTAATTCCTAACTCCCTTTCCAGCATACAAGTGACTAAACTACAACTTGAAATAGTACCCATGTTTGACAGTTTACAAGTGGGTTTAATCACCTTGGTACAGATTTACTAATAATTTATAATCCAATTTATCTTTGAAATAACTAATATTTCAAGCACCTGACATGAGAGGTATCTGAGCTAGTATAATCTCATTGCAATTAATAGCCTCAAACCATTCAATTGCAATCCATCACTACTTCTCAAACAGCACTGATTACAGTTACTTTCCATTTTTCTTTAGTGTCTCCTGTAAATTACAGTAAATAAGCAAACAGCCTTCACCCTTTCAGTTATATGTATGTTTAAAAAGTGGTGAAAAGGGTATGGAAAAAGAGGAGGAAATCCTTACTGCTATTTTAGCTAGACTCTAAATCTGTTACAAACATTAATGTGGCTGTAGGCCAGTTTAGACAGGATATAAATGACTGTCCTCCGCTTTGCTCTTTTCTTCAATCATTAAAGTTTACTTAATATTAATGAAAAATACTTTATATCCCTGGAAGCTAAAAGCCTCTCTTTATTCACAGAACAATTACACCTCTGGCTGTATCATAAGTTACCTACATTGTCAGGACAACATACTTAGAACTGTATCTTGAGGACCAATCCCAGAGATAAGAGATTTGTTTTCATGCCTAATAATTAGTAAAAAAGCTTTGCTGTTTATTTAAGTTATAAAGAGTGCTCTTTATTTATGGCTGTCCAATATTACCAGGATCATTAGGAAATCTTTCAAAATCAGTGAAATATTTGAAATAGGCAATTTCCACTGGTGTTTGTGCTTACTGCTCACACACACTGAATTTCCCAAGAGATATATATGCAATTTTGTGATTGATCTTCCCAAAGAAAGGTCTAGCTGGAGGCAGCTGGCTTGGGCTGGGGAAAAAAGCAGTCACCAAACAGGCATCTTTCTCATTATGACAGGCAAAGTTGGCATTGAAGGTGATATTAAAACACTTCTCTTGCCTTGTCAAAGCTGCCCCTGCAACTGGGATGAAGCATGTGTAGCCTTCCACAAACCGAAGTTCAAAAGTACATCTTGACTTCTACTTCCACTGGAAAGAAAAAAAAAAACCCTAAAACCCAAGCAGAGTTTTGTGGAACAAAGTTATGAATTACAACTTTGGCTTCATGTGTAACCTGATGGATCCACTGCTGTTTTATGCCCACAACTTCATTTTTGATTTCTTATGGCAAGTGCTGGATTCTGCAACAGCTAAGGAGCTGTTTTAGTCAAATCCCCATTCTCACACTGCACAAGTTTTCAGAAAAATTCATGATGCTGATTGAAATTCTAGTGTTTATCTATTCCCATAGCAATAGTTTTTCCCACAAAGTAAGAGCAAGATTATTCCTAGATCCAGCAGGGAATACAGTAAAGAGGCATAAATAAAAGTATCTTTTTGATTTAAAAAAGATCTTAAATATTTTGATCTTAAGAAATAAGGCTAAACCAAATATGCTTAAAATCTGAAAGCTGACAGGGATGGAAACCTCTGCTAAGTACTATTGAAATGTCACTTTCTGAGCCAAAAATTAGTTGTGGCACATATACCAGAGAGCAGTCATATGATTACATCGAAGAGGGAAAAATGGAAATTACAGGTTTGACAAGTATATACCATGATTAAATTAAAACACTGACTTTCTGCTTTGCATAACTTGCATCTACAGAATTTGCTTTTTAAACAATATTGGCATCTGGAATTTGTTTCTAGAACAATAAAAATATGCAACATTACTCCTGCTCAATTTCCCTAGCTTTTTTGTGTTTATACAATAAAGTTATCCTTAGATTGCAGTAGTTGTTGTAAAGTTTCTTTGTAACCAGGTCCTGTGTAAAAGAATTGAGTCTACAGGTAGAAGAACAAAATAAAAAATAAAGTCCTTAACATGCTACTGTTAAGAGTAGCTTTTAGTTCTGCAAACTGAATGAATCAATGATGATGGTTGTTAATATGGGAGTGGAAAAGAGTATTAGTGCAAGCAATTCAGGATAGGTGTGCAGTGATTTCCAACCTAGGTCAACTGTCCTTCTTGGCCTTCAACCTAAAGACAATCCAAATTTGAACAGCAATGGTCAAATACCACCACAGAGAACAACCACTGGATCTCACTTTGATTGCTCACAAGCTGAGTAACAGCTGCCCTTTGTGTTTGTCCTTTTGTGTGCCAGATACACAAAAGAAGACCTAATTCTCAAACACCTTTGTGCCCCAGTATGCACTGTACAGGGGACTTTATGCCCACTACACAACAAATACTGGGCTGTGGAACTGGCTGCACGAACAGTAAGGTGGGTAAGTGGCTTTTTAATATTATTATATTGCGCATTTCTCCTACTATCTGATTACCAACTGTGTGCAACTTAAAAGCTGTGCAATATAATAAAGAAAAATGCCACTTACCTGACTTTCCGTAACATGGTCTACAAGAATTCAGAGTCTCACTAGTATGCTAAATATTGGGATGTCATAGGAGAGCAAAGAGTCAGTCTTTTGACAACGAAGAATGTCATGTAGCCTAAAAAGAAATTACAAAGGGTTTTTGCTTCTCTAAAGGAAAAAACAGAAGGTGTTTCTACCACTTTCTGCCATTCTTTCACATGTTTTCTGCCACTCCACATAACATTTCTATATTCCTTCAAAAGAGAATTTTTCTAATTTTTTTTTCTAATTTTTTTTTTTCACTAATTTTTCCTAAATGTGATCTTTCTGTTGATAAATAAAGATACCTCCAATGCATACACCATTTTCTGAATCTATGTAAACCATGTTCAGCAGCAGGAACAAGGGTATGAAAGTTGGAGGAATTTCATAGCCAGTCACAGAAAATTGTTGTCAATAACCAAAGTAATAGATTCTAAAACTAGAGAAAATTTACTGCAGCTTTATAAAACTGCTAAGTGTTCAATCAGGCTCACATAGTAAGAGTAACCCATCCCCCTGCCCCAGATTCAGAGAACGCAGCAGGACTGTGGGTGTCTTGACACAGCACAAGTAAAACTAATGAAAACATGATTTAGAAAGGGCAGGACAAAAAAAAAAAAAAAAAAAAAAGAGGCAAACAAATCTCCAAAACCCTATGAAGTACCAGAAGACTGCATTGCAGTGTGCTATCAATAAAATGTACACATCATATCTTGTTTTAAAAAATAAAAACCTCGTACCCTTTACATAGGCACAGTACAAAGAGATTTATTGACATACTGATATACAAAAAACCTAGTGGCACTCTAAGATCGTCTTAGTGCAATGATGCAATGAAAGCTGAATTGGTGGGAAAAATGTAGGCTCAATTTTTTGCAGAGGTATAACATACTTTACTTGTACTCAATATTATCAGGCTAAACAGATACCTAGTGCCCAAGCCAACACCATCCTTTCATAAGGTGTAAAGAAACCTCAGGTACAGAATGTTGTAGAGGCAAAATTCAGGCACCTGCTGACAGAGGCCAGCTGAAAGCCAGCTTTACGTATCAGATCAATAAGAAAATGAGTAACATTTCTAGCCTGACCCTGTACAGTGGTGACTGTGAGATACTGTTGATTCTTCCAAAATAACAGTATGGTTTACAATCTTTAATTTCCTTCCTATTCCCAGCATCTCCAATTCAGATAAACAACCATCTATTACGTAAAACTGGGTGAGGTGTTTTTTGGGGGTAAACCATAGCAATGTATTTTCCTGTGACATTACACAGTATTCCAGTTAACATTCCTCAACTCCTGCATGAAGTCCAATTTTGCAAAGACACATGCCAGTGAAATAAGGAAGGCTGAACTTTAGGTTCATATACAATTCTGCAAAAATTCACAACAGAATTAAGAATATTACTCAGCATTAAACAACTAGAAAACCCCCACTGTGCCTCTAATATCTGGCCAACATCTTTCTGCTTTTGATGCTTTTCAACAATGATCAGGAAATCCATTACCGATGCCTAGAAGTTTTTAGAATAATTTTTAGAATAATAGGTGCCTATTGTTTATTTGAGTTTCCATCCGCAAAAGCTTTATGGGAGCAGAACTCAAAAACTGAGGAAGGACAAAGTAAACTTGAATTTCTTCACATATTACGTAGGAACTAAAACTATTTAGGACCCTGGAAAGCAAATTTAAAATGCATGTGAACTTTAAATCCAAACCACTGTAAGCTCTGTGAAGCAGAGTTGAAAAACTAAAAGATATTTCCTAATAGCAAAATATACTCACAGCACCCAACACCAGAAAGAGTCCTCATATCAAGCAGACCTTAAACAGTCGTTGTCATATATGCAACTGAAGAATTACCCATTTTAAAAAGGCAGAATCCAAGACAAGCAGTAAAGATAAAAAGGATAAACGACACTGCCAAAAGTCTGTGGCACAACTAGAATTAAAAGGTGATTTTTCTAACCTTCTTTTCCTTGAAACTAACCATTCGATTATCTCCCAGCCTTTGCAAGTTTCTTAGATATGCAAAAAAGAACATGCATAAATATCCACCACTTTCTCACTCAGGCGTAGGGCAAAGGGTAAAACATTATTTTAGCCTAGCAAAGTCTCATTAATACCACTTAAAAGTTTTCTTTCATCTCAGGAGAGACCTTTTTTCCAGTGTCATGTTCTTCACATTCGTTCTTTAGCCGTGGCATTGCTCGCCATGCATCCTCTTTCCAGTAACTGCTGTTTAGTATAGGTTACTGCAGAAACACCTATAATCAATCTAAAGTTGTGTCACAGGAGCACAGTCCTTACACGTGGGTTTCAATCCTTCGAGTGAAAAGACTATGCCAACGAGTATTTCTACCACAGGGGAAAAATTTCAAATTGTTTATTAAGGGGCATGTTACACCTTTTTGTTGCCTTATAGTAAGTGCTCAAAGACAGCTTTGGAAGAATTGTGTTCCCATGAGAAACAGCTGTAGAGCAGACACATAACTCTCACAATGCCTTTGAAAATTCTGGGGGAAGAATGCATTACGTGTCTTAGCCATTGTTTTCCAAAAGACTTCTGATGAAAAGAAAGTATGAGTTTAGCTAATCGTTAAAACAATCAAATATTAGCACTAATAATTTGTAAAGAACTTATTTAAATAACAAACAAAAAACCCTCAAAAAACTGAAGAGTAACAAAAAACAACCCTACCACATATTTTAGATAGATCAGCTGAATCTTCCACAATACTCCTACCAAAAAAACCCCAACCAAACAATAACAAACAAACAAAAAATAAAATCTTATCATTAAATCACTAAACACTGCAGGACTATTAAGTACTTTGGACTTATGGTTCTAGGTCTCATGGAGGCTGCAAAGTGGGGCTCCTTGTGGGGTGGTGGGATTTCTTCTCCTTTTGTCATGTTCCTTGTGGGAAGCAGAAGTTCATCTCACAGGGAGTCAAGGAAGAGCAGGACATTTGCAAAAATACAAGGAGGTGCTGGTGGCATCCTCTTCACCCTTCCCACCTATACATGGTACAGGACTTCCGCATTCATGCCCAAGCCCTGGGATAGAGACCCTCACTGGCTCCAACTGTGGAGTAACTCCTTGCATCTCCCCCCCATCCAGAGAAGTGCTGGAAAGGGCAGGTGTGGGATCAGGACAGGACTGCAGCCTCCTGCAGGGCAGGGAAGCAGAAACATCGTCAACAGGGGCTGAGCAGCACCGTGAACTGTGTAGAGTCACTGCTTTGCAACTTGGTATAATTCAATGTCACATGAAGTTGGAGTAGGTTTGCTGCCTACCTTGGTAGTCTTACCTTCTGCTATGTAAGTGTAAGCTTCTTGCATATTACTTCAGTTAGTAACGAATGGTAGAAACAAACCAAAATGACTGTGTGTTAATACCTTCAGTGCAGGAGGACAGTCAGCTAACAAGAACACATTAAATGTTAGTAGAAAGTAGTAGTTTAGCATGGTTTTGTACTACAATAGCAACAAAATGTTTAATTCTAAATATATAGTGTCACCATCCAAAATCTCTGAAGAGTGATTTTTCCATTCCTGCCACCCCCAAATCTCCTGATGGCTTCACAACCACAGATAAACAACAACAGTGAATTTTCAAACAGGCCAATACCTCTAAAACCTGAATCTCAGCTTAAACCCAGTGGAAAATTTTTGCAATAAACACGTTTCTAAAAACGGCCCAATAGATCAACATACTACAGCACAGATTTTTACTAAGGGTGTGAGTTTTTCTCCATGGGATATTGGAAACAGCATTTCGGCATCTATTTTGTCACAGTCTCCTAAATGTGATAATAGGAACATTAATGCAAGAAATTACATCAACTCCTTCCACACATCTGAGGTTTTCCAGCACTTGAAGCGTGTTGTTACCTTACCTGATCCAAAACCAATACAAATGTGACCTGGAGACAGACTGGCAGAACAGCCAGTTGGATCAAGGCAGATGTGAGTTCATATTTCAGGACTTAGAGCCTTGCCTCTTACAGAAACCTTCTTTTGAGCACAAGCTGCTCTTCTATCTTCTTTTCAAACTTGGATTGAAGGATAAGGCGGCACAGCACTGTACCTAAGTAAGGACAGACTACCCAGAGCCATTTAAAATATGAGCAGAATTGCAAGAGCAACTCCAGTGGAGGTAAAACTTCTGTGTGCAGTCTTCTTCCTGATGAGCACTGAGTGCACAAAAAGCACATGAAACGTTTACAGCTTTGTTTGCTCTTTACTTCCCGACTGATCATGGGATTAACAATCGTGCCTTAAAACCAAAGGTAAAAGTCCAGTTGACCATATGATGCGGGACTTGATAGTGTTCCCGTATCTGTCCAAAACCCCAGCATTTCCAAATTGGAAATATCTGCAATTGATTCTTTTGATATAGGATTATTTCCAGAACAGAGACTGATTAAATGGATCATTGGCATAGAACTGACGTTGTCTCCCTAAATGAGATTTCTACCAACTGCCCCACTTACCTAATACTATAAAAAAAAAAAAAAAATAGAAACCTGAAATGCCCCTATTATTACTCTGCAGAAACAGCACTGAAAGATTCTTTGTGTTAAATCAGGAGATCAAGCTCTCAGTTCTTCCAAAAATTTTAGATGGGACTGGGAATTATTTCATGGGTTTTTTACTACAAAAGCATTTTAACGTGACAAGTTCACAGTAGTAAGCTGTTCAACACCATTCTTAAGAGAGAGAGAGAGTAGCGAAGAGAGGAACATTTATCAATAAGTGTAACAATACCACAGGTTAAAACATCAGGTTGAAACACCAAGTCTTTCTAATACCACACTGAAATCTACTCATCTCTGCAGGACAAGAGATTAAACTTTCTATTACTTACCCCAATGAGGGACATTCTGCCTAGGAATTAAAAAAAAAAAAGGTAAAATTCTGTCTCCATATTCCAAAAAATCCCAGATGTTAACTTCAGTGAGTTTGCTTAACTATTGCATCCATATCCCAGGTTGCACAGTTTGATGCGCGACTGCGAATAGCTAGAGCAAAATTGTTATGTGGAATTGAAATGTTTTGAAGAGTGGCAGGGTTTTAAAATGCTGTATCTAGGCGCATAAGTGTTACATACATGCCATTTGACAGATCCCAAAGCAGACTATTCACAAGCGCTATTACAGTTCACGCAGCACTTCAGAAGCTACAGGCTAATAGCAATTCTTACCTGCCAAGAATTGGCAAAAATGCTAGGTTTTATTTTTGCTGCTTTACCAAAATCCTTCAAAGAAACTTAGCACTGCTTCACAGCTGAGATCAACAGGAGTACTAAGGGAAAGGTCACCTCAACCACAGGAGCTTTTCTCTAAATGACTCACAAGTATGAGTTTAGTTGAGAAAAATCACGCTACCTCATGTTTCTACAGTTAATACACAAAGTATTATAAATCAAACCTGGATTTTGGAAGACTTCATGTCTCTATGACTGAAAGTCAAGTTTTGGAAACAAATTCCAGATCCTACCATCGTGTGATGTAGATTCTGATCTTTTTCAAAGCACAGTCTAACTACTAATTATAGTAGGAATCTTCACACATAAATGCTTCATTATTTAATTTACAAAGCAACAATCTGATCATGTCTCTCAATGATTCAGAGCAGTGTTAACCTTTCTCAGAAACTGCAAGTTCAAACCACAGCAGGTTCTGCGATCAAGCTTTTTGAAGTGTTTCAGGTCAGTAACATGATTTCATCTCAGGACCATTCTGCTTTGAAGTAGCTGCATTGCATCTCTGGTGCCAAAGCTGAGTTCCCTCTGGCAGTAGGAGGAAATATAAGTTAAAATGTCTACGTTGTTAAGTAAAAAGCAACGAGCAGTTATTGATCAGGAGTGGCCTCCTTCCACATGCCTGCATGTTGGCTGGGAGAAACTCCACACACTGCAGAAGTGATGGGTTTTATCACTGACGTTCAAGTGTGCTGGCACTGTGGTACACATCCTACCAGCACCATATGACACGCGGCTAAGAGTAGACATCAAGAGCAACCAAAAAAAAAAAAAAAGAAGAAATTATGAGCAATAAGAAAGTGGGTGAAATGTTATGACTGAAGATCATCATCTGTTGTTTTTTAATCGCTGAAGCAGACTTAGCACAGGTCTGCAAGCAATACTGCACAGTATCAAAACTGCCCGCATGCCGTGGCGTAGCCCTCAATGATTCTGCTTGCTGTGAAGGTTGTAGGTAGGCAAAATACAGCTGCGCGTATTTCAGTACTGGAACTGCCTTTGTAAACCATCTTCTGTTGCGCCCCGTTTCCAAATCAACTGCACGTGGGCAAGAGGACATATCCCACTGTACATATGTTAGTTGAGTATGCCAATAAGCAGCTGAATATCCATGCCAGTAATTTTCTTCTGTACAGACTGGCTTGTTTGGCAGCAACGAATGCCATGGGCAGAGAACTGTGAATGCCTGCACGTGGCTGGAGTCACACAGAAAATATTCTGTGTGTGACACTTCAGGTAAGAAATTCTGGGCCCCAGGGAAAGACAGAGTGCAAGGGGAAGGTGATGGACCAGGAGGGTGAAGACTGGTAAGAGTCAAGCCAGTTAGGGTGTGGGAAGCAGATGTAGATGCCAGGCAGGAGCATTCAGCTATAGCCCAGTCGGTCCTTCGAAACTGCAAAGGCCTGAGCTACCAGTTATGCTGAGGTACGGGAACAAATTATTACTCTGTGTCCATAATCAACAAAAACATATCTAGCCCCACACCTAAGGGACTGGTCCATCATCATCCCAAAATACTAATCATGCGATCTAGTTACAATGTTTTAAAACACCTCTTCATTTGTTAAAAAGGACCAGCAGTGATGCACACAGGACCTAACACCCCACCACCACAAACTCACTTGACATTTTAGACAGCAGGTCTGGCTGGGAGAAAGAGGGAGCTGCATCTAGAAACTCAGTGTACAGCCAGTGCAGTTCACGCGGAGTTGATACTGAAGCTGCACTGAGTCGCAGGGGATTATACAGAGAACCGTGATCACAGCACTCTGCATCTGCAAGTATTTACTGTACTGATCTGCTTCCAATACAGCAGTAACAGATCTACCAGCAGCGTGCTAAGCACAGATCTGCGTTCATACAAGGAACGTCGCATTAATGGTGTTGTTCTGAAAGTCACGTTGCAAGATGTGGTATTAATCTACAAGTGCAGGACCCCCCCAGAGACACACGCCTCGCGGCGATGAGCTGCAGTTCGTCAGGTTTTTTAATGAAACGTAGGACAGTGGGCATTCAGTGTCTTTCCCCATGTGCATTTAGCTGTTCATCTATTCCATAACCCTAAAAGCACCAAGCCAAATGAACTAAGCATTGTGTGTTTGGGAATACAAACTTTTAAGAACTTAGAGTCTGAATCTCATGCATAAAGGTTGGACGAGAATTAAGGAAAGGAAACACAAGCCCCCAATTATTTTGCAATGAGACAGGCTATGCTTTTATTCCCTTTGTTGAAGAGACTCAGGAAAGCATTACTATAAAAACATGTTAAAATGAGAAGCAAATGACATTTACAACAGCTTCACTTCCTACTTAGGGTAGACCTGAGAGCAAGGGGAGCAAGTATATAGGAAGGAGAGTGCTTGAAGAAAGAAATAAAAGCACGGTAGCTAGCACTTCTCTGCAATAATATTATCAGCCTGCTGAGAGCAATTACAATAGCACAGACAGCACTTGCTTTATTGTGACCTTACTGAATTAAATCTGAGGAAAAAAACTCTGAGATTCAGCAGGGAATTTATTAGAAAATTTTAATGCCAACTTAAATTTGATCCAAAGGCCTCAGTATTAAAGGTCATATCCATTACTTTACGGTGGGAAACCTTGGATCTCTCTGTTCCATGTTCCACCCTTTCTCAGTTTTGTTTTCTTTTGTAAGAGTAGGTCAGAGTCTCCTTCTCTCAGCTCCACAGCCCTCTGTATTAGAGGTACAAGACTGCTATTTACATTTTAAAAAGCCTTAGCCAGCAAGTCAAATAAAGTACTCCAATCTTAACTTTAAATGAAAAGTTGAAAATGAAACCCAAAATCAAGCAGCTCTAATAAAACTAATATGCTATACAGCTGGTTTTTACCACCCTATGTGGGTATACAAAACATGTAACCTGATCTTCACGGAATTACCTACCACTACTTCCAGATCAACTGTCATCATGACAGGGTAGTCAGGTACGAACTGCCTCCTGACTTACACAGAATGGTAAAAGCTGCATAGCATTTTCAAAACAAGTTCTTAACTCTAGATCACTGCAAACCTTTGAAACTGGAAGTACCATCACTGAAGTCTGATCAGTTGGGCTTCAAAGGCTCCTTGTTTGTATGTCAGCAAGCACAACGTAGCAATGGTTACTGAGTACTTCTTACAAGACCTCTTTTTCCTCTACCCAAAGCTTTCAGCTTTACAGCAGGAGACGCACATGCTAAGCACCTGTGCAAAACACAAAGTTCACTGTGTAGCTCATGAATTACTCTCTGAAGGACGTATTCCCCACAGATTTGCAGGATTGCTATGTGAAGTTACTCTTCTTGTAGCTAAAGATTTAGGAAAGAAATAGAAACATGGAAATAGAAACACAGATGGTCTGCACTTTACCAAAAGATGAAAAAGACCACACGTGCTACATTTTACATTGTATTAGTGGTTTGTTTTTGTTTTTCCAAATATAAAAAGGTACTAGAGGGAAAAAAGCTCATGTTCTTGAATGCTTATGTAATTTTAGAGCTCACATTCCTGTGACTTTCAGAATACCTTGAGGTCTTAAGCTCCCATATTAGTCAGCACAAATGTGTGAACACAAGTCCCAGATCCTTGCTATCAGTCTGCTCAGGTAGCCTCTGAACAAAAAAGCCATCCTCTCTTTTCAGCCCATGAGAACATACATTATAGATATTCATTACATTCCTAACTTTCCCAGTAGCCTCAGTACTGAGGATGTAGAATGCCTGAGGACAGGAAGAAGGTTAAAAGACAAGTTTCCTTAACCAGGCTCACTTAGGTTTCAAAATAAATCCCACTTTATGTCCTGGTTAGCAGCAATTTCAGTCTTCCTCAAAAATACTGGAAAACATGGCAACTGTACTAGTTTAACCTACCATTAAGGCCATGCTGCCACTAAATATATTTTAGAGGGCAGTACATGAAAATCGTCTTTTCTGAACTTAATTCACACGAGATTTTACATTCTTCATGCTAACAGCGAAACTAAATTTAGTTTCCTGTACATCTCTGGTATCTTAGCAAGTCTGAAACCAAAAGGGCAATGACAATTTGAATGCCACTGAAAGGTCACCACATCTTAAACGCTTGTGTTCACACATTCGTACGCCGACCCAAGTCTACCCTTCCAGACACGGCTGCAAACCACCTCTCGCTCAGAACCTGCACAGCAGTGTCTGGGCTGACATGCCGTATCAGCCACAGCCCAGGGTGCCTGCTTTTGAAACGGAACTACTCACACCAGCACCCCACTGCAAAGCCCTCTACACCAAACATGAACGTAGCCATGGTTTTGTCTTCTGAGGCGCTTTACCCTTCACAGAGATTGATTACACATCCTTGCTTTACGCGATCTGATTTGCTAATCGCTGTAATTCTGATTGTTAGATAGCTGTGTCTTACCAGTCTTGTCTCATTCAAAAAAGGAGAGAGAGGCGTAATTTATGACTTCTGACATTTGCAAGAATTCAACAAAATGGCTGCTGCACTAAAATGGAAACATTCAATATTTATCTCCTTATATAAAAGCTAACCTTGATGTTAAGAGTACAGACATCTGAGTTTTGTACACTGGCAACAAAACTCTGGGCCTTATCAGTGATTTCTTCAGTTAGCAAGAGGAGGACAGGAATTACAGAAATAGATATTTCAATCATGACACCGGGTAGGATGACATCACGCCTCATAGCAGTGTTTAACTCACCTCTTTGCCAGCCATTTTTCTCTCATACCAGTTCAAAGAAGCAAAATAAAAACAATCAATCTATTAACAACAGTTTTCAACTAGCAGCATCTTAACTGAAATACAGAGAAATACAGTACTAGAGTACTAAGCTGGAGTACTGTGTGAGGATGGAGCCAGGATGGAGAACAACAAAGGCAAGAGAAATGGGAATGCGGACGTGTCGGATCTTGAATTGCTCAAATGACAGTGAACTTTGCTACCTTCATCATGATCTGGACATTTAAAGCGTTTTTTTTGTTGCCTAAGGCTGACACCCTGGTGATTATTTTACTTACTCCTTGAGAAAGGGTTTTGTTATTATCAGGTATAGAAATACCCTTTTCCTACTGTTTCAACTGATTAAAGAGGTTAGTCATATTCATTCTCCAGCTCTTCCAACACCTCACCTGTTATTCTTCCCCAAAATAGGCATTTATTCTTCTAATTTAATTTTCAACTTAAGCAAATGGTGTGTCTCTAACTCTATGTGAAATACCATTTAATTCTACAGCATTTCAGATAACAACTAATTTAGGCCACAGTTCCTTCTACAAGTAGCATTGAAAAATCAGGCACTACACAGTAAGGTTTTAAAAGAATTTGATATCCCATTTGAGTTTAACATTAATGACTTCTATACGAATTTTTCTAGGTATACGTATATTTACTTGAAAAAGTGCAGTTGACCTTTAGGATCTCAATTATAAAGACAAATAAAGTTGCAAAACCCACAAATAACTGCTTCCTTACTTCTCTCTTTTCCTGTCCTAGTGTTCACACTGGCTCTCATTTAAGTAGAAAATAATAACATTAACCTGGTCTAGTGGAGGGTGTCCCTGCCCATGGCAGGGGGATTGGAACTAGATGGTCTTTCAGGTCCCTTCCAAGTCAAACCATTCTGTGATTCTATGATTGCTTGGCAGTGGTTTTAATTCTTCTATTGTCTTCACTGTGGCACAGAAAACATGGTAAGACTGATACAAACAATGTGGTCATCATCCTGCCAGCTTTCTGCCTAGGCAGATTTCCTTCTCCACGTCCACTGCTACTTGGATCTAATGGGAACAAAGAAGAGAGCGAGGTAGATGATAAAGCGATACCTTCTGAGATAGTGCGATAAGACTTGGAATATCAGGCTTGAATTCCTCATGTAAGCATATTCTGGGAACCTGGGCAAATAATTTAGTTCCCTATGCATCAAAGTCTTTAAATATATGCTTAAATTTAAACAGAAGTAGCCTCCTTCATTTCTACCTTGGTATCTTAGGGACGGACATGCGGTGAAATGCAGTTAACCCCAGGGTGCCCCGACCTCCCAGAGCTCACTGCTACCGGTATGAAGAAGCAGCAGTACTCGTAATTCTCTCTGACTTGTCTGGACAGCCAAAAGAAGGGAAACAGCCCCAGCCCTGACAACTCCCTTGGGATGGCACAACAAATGTACGTGTACTGTCATGCTCACAAAATTATTAGTAATAAAACTAGCACTTTGAAAAGACTGAGTTCCCTTTTTTACCCATAAAGCATACCCTACATATGGTAAAGGTATTTTACTGTCAATGGATTGGTTCTTCTGTAGTATTCTACAGCACGACTTTGCATACTAATTTTTTCTCCTCTTTCTCCATAAGCATACATACAAATCACTTAAAAGCAATTTACAACATGTCAGACTGCTTAAGGAGACCCTTAAAAATCTAATATATGCAGTTAACCATTGGCATGATTTATTATTGAAGTTCCACTGTTATAACCTGACAATTAAGAAATATTGATAAATGTAAACACATTATTGATGTCAATTAAAAAGCACAAGACTGATTAACCTCCCAGAGGTATACTGGCATAAGCAGTTAGAGAGTAATCACCTCCAATAAGTATTCACTACTGACAAATGTGCATAGAAATTAGACTGCTGTGAGACAAAAAGTACTCCCAATTAAGATCATTTGAACACATAGTCAAAGCATTGGGACAAGAAAAAAAAAATCAACAGAATTACAAACAAGATCTGTATTAATGGTGAAATGGTAAGTGATTAGGTCACATAATGCTCTCATTAACCATACACCTGGATATAAATATGGTTAAAAATTACCAAAGCAACTTCTCAGCAAGTGCATTATGCTCATAAGAGAAAGACTATGAAGGAATTGTTTAGCCATTACACTGCAATATTCGTAACTGCCCTGGTGAAGAGAAGACCTTGTTTACAAGATAAACAGCAAATCTCTGTTGGAAAGTATACATTTATGTACATGCTACAAGTGATCAAATCATAAAGGTGAGCTCAAAGCTCTGCTTAGTAATGGTTCACTGCCTGCAAAGCAAACAGCTTGGGAAGGACGTATATGCAGTCCATACCTCGAAGGGGGGAAGCATACTTCTGTCATACTCTGGAGAGAGTAACAACAGGAATCAGTCAATTTGTGATTTAAATGTGCCTGGAAGAGTTTGGGCTCTTTTTTTTTTTTTTCTTCTTTTTTACTTGCTTTCAGAATTAATGTACTGGCATAATGCCTGTCACCAAGATGAAGGGCACTGCAGCTGTAGCTTTTAATGGCCAAAAAAAAAAAACCCCAGGCTCACCTCAGAAAGCACAGAGCTAAAGACAGCAGCAATGCACCAGTACCAAGGAGACTGCGTAAACACTAATTAAACTTCTCTCTACACTCTTGTCTAGAAAACAGTTTTTTCCCTGCTTAAACTTCCAAGGGCTGCATCAGACATGCTGCTGATACTGGAGTCTAGCAACTTTCTTCCCTAAAGCTTGGCCTTCATCACAACTTCATGGATCAAACACATTTCCCTCAAATACAAGCGGCTTGCTACAGAGACACCAAATTACTGCAAAAAAGATAAAATTGAAACATAGCACATGAATGATAAAGCTTCTTTGTTTCGAAGAGTTTTATGTGAAGGCTACACATATGTTTATGGTCAAAATAAAACTAGATCGCTGTGCATTTACCTGGCTGCAAATCCAGTCAAATACTATTAGTGACAAGGACCATGGTTTCATGTGATGCTAAACCACAGGGGTATTCAAAGGACTGCCAGATTGGGCCCCCAGGAGATTACAATACATGCAGACACACCACAGTGGACCACGAAGAAGGCACACACCCCCCACCCCCGCTTTTTTAAACTAACTGTTTTTTCAGATTTTTATTACATGACGGTTAACATTTGTGGGGTTTATAAACACGTTTCATTTTGACGAGCAATTTTAAAATAAGACAACAACTGGCACCTTTGTAACTGGGATGATGGAAGAATTTTAGTGACTAAACCAACAGAAGAAGCATGAAGATAATAAGAGTGCTTTTTATTTCCCCATGAAGTAGGATTCTTGGAACAAATATGCCAAACAGAGCTTTGTGCAGGCCAGCCTTACACTGAGAATGAAGATGAGAATAAATTCTTTAGACTTGACAAACTATCTGTGGAAGAAACAAAAAAGGCAGCTGACTTAGAGTGGCAGGGGAAGATTTTACTTCTGTATTTTCTATGTGCTAAAGGGAGAAGCATGGCCATCTGAGAGGCCAGAAAAGAATGCAAGCAGCTTAAAGGGGAGCTAAAATGCTCTCTCTTCCCTTCTTCAATTGTAATATGCTGAGAGACTGATGACTGAGCATGGGGGGAGAAAATCTCATTAAAAAAACCCCAAACATTGTACCACAGCTACAGGACCAGGTGACATTTGAGGTAGCGAGGGCGTCAACACCAACTTCGTCATCCTGAATTACAGACTGCAGTTCAAGGGCAGCAGAACTGAGTCCTGGGGATCTGAGGCAACAGACAAACATGCCAAAGCTCCTCCTGGAGGGAAGCGTGCCTGCTCAGTTGCAGTGCCATTGAACAAGACACTGTCGCCTTTTAATAAGCAGTACAAAACCAGGAAGGGAAGTTTTCTCAGCAAGGAAAGCGAAATAAAGCCAAGACAGAGTAAAATGTAACCAAAAAACTGTGGGAGATCAAAACAGAGATCACTGTTGTAGTAACAGGACTGTTGTGTCTCTCAAAACAGCAATCCCTTTCATTTGCTCAAGGTGTAGCTGTACTTAAAACTGATTTACCCCATGATAATGCCACTGAAAAGGGACACTCAGAAAGACCTATGTTCTGACATGAATGAAGTCACAACACATATGCAAGGCTTTTACATGGTTAAACATTTCATAAATAACACACAAAACTTCCATACTTCTCTTTTTCCTATTCAGTAAAAAAAGAGACCCTCCACAAATGTTCCACTCTGCAGCAGACACCACCCAGCAAGAAAGTCGGAAAGTTGCTAAAAGGTTAATACAGTTTAATGCTAGAAACTCATCTTCAAATCCTCCCTCAACTGGCACCACTACAAACCAGACTGGCAGGCCTCAACTCAAGATCACACAGTCAGATTAGAAACATGGCGGAAGTCATTTGAGCTGTGATCAAAATTACCAGAACTTACTTCTACTTTCCCTCTCTTGGCAGTATTTTATGTTTACACTAGGGGACACATGCGATTCCTGTTACTCTGCTCACTGGGAAGAGTCCCCCTTGAAGTTTTGTGGCAACAGCCACTCCTATGAACTGTATTCATTTACAAACTGGGCAGAAGCCCTTGAGACACCGAAAGCAGAGAAGCAGAAGGCACGAAGGGACGAGTAGCAGATGAACACCTCTGCCTGAAAACATGAGCTTTCCTTGCTTCTGGAGCTTTCTTCAGCACAGGCTGGTTCAATCAGTGCTGCTAACTGTTTCAAGAAGCTACTCACCAGCCAAGGCTGATGAAACGTACTCTTTTTCATGTGGAAGTTTACCCCTAGCATTTACTTGATCAGATGTGACACACTGCCACGTCAAATTGCTCCCTAGAAAGCAAGTCCTTCTCCTGTCCTTCAGACGTTATGCACAGAGGAGGGCTAACATCAGATGACCAGAACTCTGGATGCATTATATAACTACTTATTATTTATAAAGGCCCCAACCTCAGTGGATTAGCTACTAAATACGTGTAACAAAACTAATAACAGCTCTTTATGACAGGTAATGAAAGGATTTCAAAAGCAGCTGCCAACAATCAACACTTTTTTTTTTTTTTTTTTTAAGGTTACTGCATGCATCAAATGCTGTGTTTTACACTAAGGCTCTTGGATGAGAAGGTCAAAGCCTCATTCTACCCCTGAACTGCCTTTGCTTGGAGCCTAAAGGTTATTTTCAATGCAGGGTTTATGTTGATATTAAATATTGCAGGCAGAACCTGCTACTTGAAATTTAGTCAGCAGGGCAAACAGCAGCAAATCACTCGTGAAAATCCAAACTCAGTCTCCATCAGGAGAGTTAAATGAAAGCCCAAGGAGTAACAGGGCTCCGGAGACACACACACGGGTAACTCGCAGAGCCATGCCACCCGGAGAGGGGTAAATGTTGGTTACAGTTCTTGTGCATTCAGGTGCTAGAAATGAAGCTGACGTGACAGCGGTGGGCTTTTGGCACCTGTTACAATACTGCCTGTCTCCAAAGCAACCCTACTCGCCAAGATGAAAAAGCTATTTGAAAAGGCTGGCTGAAGTGGACCTCACTGCTAACATGCCCTACGAAGGGCCAAGTTCTAATTTGCCTGGGTTTCTGCTCAAATTTACCACACCTTTTTCAAAGTCACTCCTAGTACATTGTTTTTGTTTCTCCTCCGTCTTTCTTCAACCTTGTAGATACTTACTGGACATAAAATGCATTTACTCTCACAGTGAAATACAAAACCAGTATAGCTCTGAAATTAATGCCTCCCCATTTCAATCTTTCTCTTCTTAACTCAAAGACAGGTATTGTCCATCCCATGTTACACCTTCTTCCACCTGCACCTGTGACTCTTTCCAAGTAAAGGGCACTGAAACTTCATGTACGTAAAAGATTTCTGTTGCTTTCTTATTCATAATCTTCCATGTAGCCTATTTTTATAAAAGAAGAAATATACAAATGTCTATTTCTTGACTTATGTTTTCAAATGGCACAGAAAGTAAATGCAACTTGAACATAACAAATAGGATTTAAATGACCTTGAGGGGGGTAAAAAAAAAAAAAAAATCTAAAAGTATCACCCCAAAGAGCTTTGGAATTAAAAAAAAAAAATCCACAGAAAAATCCCCCCAGTGCCTTCCAAAAACCAGTCAGCTAATTTAAATGCAGTGTTTGGCTTTGCCACAAGCTTTCAGCATAATTTCAGTAAATGCATGTAGGGAATCAATCAAGTGAGAACTCATGATCTGTTAAAGCAATTAAAAACTGACTACCAGTATTGCAGCAGGCTAGACACAAGAGAAGCGCAAGAGGCTCGTGCCCACTATTTCCTAAATTCTAGATGCCATTGCAACTATTTAGAAGTGTGTACAGATCCCTGATTACCTCCAAAAACTGATACCGTGCAGTGACTTGATAAAACTGTTTCGATAGCACCTTTTTCCATTGTTTGATTATGCCATTCACCTCCTGCTCTTCTGTGAATGATGCATATCAAACCCTTTCCTGCATCTACGCTTGCTTTAACTAACTAAATCGCTTGAGGGGTAGAACAGTTCTCCCTGTGCACAATGTCGGCTCTATCCTGGTTGGAATGTGTAGGTGCAACTGTAATAAATAGAAATATATGTCACTTATAAAAAAGCAGAAAAATTCCAAGGACACTCCTCTTATCTAAGAGCTGTAAGTCTATATATTTTTTGGCAGAAAAACAGGTATTTGCCATTGTGAAGCAGAAAAACACTAAAAATATCAAGGAGCTTCTCAAGAAAGGCAGTAAATTAAAGCTTCCTTGCAGTGAGAAACTTGGTAAGAGGAAACCATATTAGAGCTCCAACATAACTGTATGACAGCAGGAAATCCAATATCATATACATTCCTGAACATTAGTATGGGTGCTACACCCTGTACCCAGAATGCTTGAAGAACTTTTCCAGCTATTCTTTCCTCTTGGCTTCAGAACTGCTGCTAACATAATCAAATACATTGCACAGTATTTTGCAACTTCCTTACATATTCATACAAATTAGTCAGAAATATGACTTGTAGCCTGAAAACGAAACTACTAATCAGAATTTTCATAACGAGTCTTCTCTTGCTAAGGGCATCCAGCCTACAGTGCTCTGCAGTATAAACACATGGATCTTCAGATACACAGAATATTTCTGAAGGTTGAGAAGTACCTTGAGGCAGTCAATTCTGATGTTACTGGCACCAGTCCCCTGAATGCTGAACAATATGCTTTCAGTCCAGAAATACGTACTCCTTGTCATTTACCAATTTACCTGCTATTGCAGCAAATCAATCACAGGATTAGTAGAACTGTACTATGGAAAACCATGGGATTATTTGCTGATAAAGCCACAAAGGATGAGCAATAAAATCCAAAGCAGATGCAGTAAACTAAGGTACTTCTACCTTTTCGTTTTTTTTAGAATAACTAGAATTGAAATTGCTTGTCTTGATAACATTTATTAAACATGCTTTAATATTTATACTCTTGATTAACACAAATATGCTTCCCTATGCTGTGGCTATATTATTACCAGTTGATAATAATACAGACTGTATTAGTACCTTCATTCAGTGTCATTTCCACTTCCATTCAACTGTCACTTGACTCTACGATATTGCTACGATGAGATACTGCCAATGAACACCTCAAGAAGGTGCAGTACTAGGCTACACACAGCTGCAATGGCAACTTGGCTTACTAAAAAAAAATAAAAAGAGCCAGAAGAACCATTTAACTGTTCTTATTTTGTACAAATTTCAAAATAAGGCCATACTCATAATTTTTACTGTAATTGGCAAATATGGAGAAACACAAGAATGTGAAATTGAACTCTCACACTAAGTATGACACGGGCTTTTATCAAAGCAGAGTCATGAAGTATTTCATCAGGAAAAAAGGGAGCTGAAGTTACTATAATCCATTAATATTGCAAGGATTAGAATGTACTTACAACATGCTGCAAACATGAAAAATGCTGCAAGTACTCAATATTTATCATTATCAGAACATTTTAATAGACTTCTTGTACTTCAAACCCACATTCCTTCATTCTTCTACACACCTGAAGGAAACAGCAAGAGAGGTCAAGCCTGAGGAAGAACAACTCAAACTCAAAAGTTCATCTGTTCTCTTAGAAAACACCGATGACCAGCCATCTGTAAAGGAAGACGATCCACACATCCTGACTGTCTAACTGCTCATGGTCCATCTCTTGCCTCCCTGCTAAAGGCTTCTGCAAACCACAATTCTCATCAGTTTGGATTATTTAAAGGGACAAACAAAGGCTGTGAAACATCAGACCTGTTTTACTGAAGAGCAGTGTAGTTGTGCAATGTGAAAACCAGTACAATTCATACTAAAGCCTTCAGAGCTACCAGGACAACCAAAATAACCTTTCTTCGCTGAGTGACAGATGACTGGTAGTTTCCAGCTACAATCTAACACTGAGAAGAAACTACTGTGGAGGAATATGTAAGAATGAGATGTCCTATAAATTAAAATCAGAGCATGGAGGTCTAATACAGCTTTTGAATTTTACTTCCGTATCTTCAGTTCAAAACTGGAGAGAAGGCATGCCACAAAGAAAACAACCAAATACTTCAAAACACACAGCACTATTCTATCTTCGAAGTGGCTTCTACAAATCCTGAATCTCAGCAACAGTGGTAACATTTCAGGGCAAGTTCTCCTACCACTAACATATTCCAGTAGCGATGGAAACTCACAAATGAAGTCACATTAGCATAGCTGGGGAACAGCTGTTACGATAATCCTCAAAGGACCTCTGAAACTTTCTGTTTCAAAAGTACTTATGACAATGCATTTCTCACAATGCCCTTCTTTTCAAGGGAAGACACCACAAATCGTGCTGTTTACACAGTAAACACACCAAAAGTATCTTCACAGTGTTGCGAAAAGAATCAGAGTTGTTCCTTCCTTTAGGCAGACTATTTTTAAATCAAAACCAATAACAAGCAGAGGAGGACTAAAGGCAGAGATTAATGTTCCTCCATGCTTTTCAGCTTTATAAAGCTACTTCTAAAACATTCAGGCAGATTGTACAGTGACTGACATGAACAAAATGACAGCAATCTGTCACTATTTCACATTTTCCACTAGGCTGATTCAAATAGTTATTTATGAACCTTACACTTCGGTGGTCACTTTGATGACTAAACCATAAATTAGAATGTAAAGTGAATATAAATCTGATTTTAGAGTAACAACAAATTGTCAGCAAAGTGGGATATTATTTAATTTCTATCGACACGCTATGAAAAAGTCAGCAATACCAAGATGCGCTGTATCATAATAAATCCCAAACTTAGCAAAAAAACGTATGCTAGATCTCACGTTTGCTTCAGTGCTTCTGTATTTAAAAATA
Organism: Eurypyga helias; assembly: GCF_000690775.1. NCBI lineage: Eukaryota > Metazoa > Chordata > Aves > Eurypygiformes > Eurypygidae > Eurypyga > Eurypyga helias. The sequence goes on from NW_010223970.1 coordinate 23,958, forward strand.
AAAGCACTTTATATTATGCTTGGTTTGTTCTAAATATAAAGTCTTAATAATGTCAGATGACTTCATTACTTAGATCTTCAATTAAACAGGGAGCAAGAAAGAATTTTTTTCCACAGAGCATGATTAAATTTGACAGCAAGTAAATATTAATATGCATTTAGATGCTAAGGATTTAATAGTCCTGATGAAATGCTTACTTTGAAGACAGTGTTGCTGTTTCTCCAATATTGATCTCTTGCTTTACAGCTGAAAGTGAGATGACAATGAAACATAATAGAAATTCTGCAAAGAATAACAGTTCTCAAATTTTTACAGAAACTTCTTTTTTTGGGGGGGGG